>NC_088867.1:9402576-9702576 GCF_032884065.1 Artemia franciscana | reverse complement strand
GTGTGTGTGTGTGTGTGTGTGTGTGTGTGTGTGTGTGTGTGTGTGTGTGTGTGTGTGTGTGTGTGTGTGTGTGTGTGTGTGTGTGTGTGTGTGTGTGTGTGTGTGTGTGTGTGTGTGTGTGTGTGTGTGTGTGTGTGTGTGTGTGTGTGTGTGTGTGTGTGTGTGTGTGTGTGTGTGTGTGTGGTGTGTGTGTGTGTGTGTGTGTGTGTGTGTGTGTGTGTGTGTGTGTGTGTGTGTGTGTGTGTGTGTGTGTGTGTGTGTGTGTGTGTGTGTGTGTGTGTGTGTGTGTGTGTGTGTGTGTGTGTGTGTGTGTGTGTGTGTGTGTGTGTGTGTGTGTGTGTGTGTGTGTGTGTGTGTGTGTGTGTGTGTGTGTGTGTGTGTGTGTGTGTGTGTGTGTGTGTGTGTGTGTGTGTGTGTGTGTGTGTGTGTGTGTGTGTGTGTGTGTGTGTGTGTGTGTGTGTGTGTGTGTGTGTGTGTGTGTGTGTGTGTGTGTGTGTGTGTGTGTGTGTGTGTGTGTGTGTGTGTGTGTGTGTGTGTGTGTGTGTGTGTGTGTGTGTGTGTGTGTGTGTGTGTGTGTGTGTGTGTGTGTGTGTGTGTGTGTGTGTGTGTGTGTGTGTGTGTGTGTGTGTGTGTGTGTGTGTGTGTGTGTGTGTGTGTGTGTGTGTGTGTGTGTGTGTGTGTGTGTGTGTGTGTGTGTGTGTGTGTGTGTGTGTGTGTGTGTGTGTGTGTGTGTGTGTGTGTGTGTGTGTGTGTGTGTGTGTGTGTGTGTGTGTGTGTGTGTGTGTGTGTGTGTGTGTGTGTGTGTGTGTGTGTGTGTGTGTGTGTGTGTGTGTGTGTGTGTGTGTGTGTGTGTGTGTGTGTGTGTGTGTGTGTGTGTGTGTGTGTGTGTGTGTGTGTGTGTGTGTGTGTGTGTGTGTGTGTGTGTGTGTGTGTGTGTGTGTGTGTGTGTGTGTGTGTGTGTGTGTGTGTGTGTGTGTGTGTGTGTGTGTGTGTGTGTGTGTGTGTGTGTGTGTGTGTGTGTGTGTGTGTGTGTGTGTGTGTGTGTGTGTGTGTGTGTGTGTGTGTGTGTGTGTGTGTGTGTGTGTGTGTGTGTGTGTGTGTGTGTGTGTGTGTGTGTGTGTGTGTGTGTGTGTGTGTGTGTGTGTGTGTGTGTGTGTGTGTGTGTGTGTGTGTGTGTGTGTGTGTGTGTGTGTGTGTGTGTGTGTGTGTGTGTGTGTGTGTGTGTGTGTGTGTGTGTGTGTGTGTGTGTGTGTGTGTGTGTGTGTGTGGTGTGTGTGTGTGTGTGTGTGTGTGTGTGTGTGTGTGTGTGTGTGTGTGTGTGTGTGTGTGTGTGTGTGTGTGTGTGTGTGTGTGTGTGTGTGTGTGTGTGTGTGTGTGTGTGTGTGTGTGTGTGTGTGTGTGTGTGTGTGTGTGTGTGTGTGTGTGTGTGTGTGTGTGTGTGTGTGTGTGTGTGTGTGTGTGTGTGTGTGTGTGTGTGTGTGTGTGTGTGTGTGTGTGTGTGTGTGTGTGTGTGTGTGTGTGTGTGTGTGTGTGTGTGTGTGTGTGTGTGTGTGTGTGTGTGTGTGTGTGTGTGTGTGTGTGTGTGTGTGTGTGTGTGTGTGTGTGTGTGTGTGTGTGTGTGTGTGTGTGTGTGTGTGTGTGTGTGTGTGTGTGTGTGTGTGTGTGTGTGTGTGTGTGTGTGTGTGTGTGTGTGTGTGTGTGTGTGTGTGTGTGTGTGTGTGTGTGTGTGTGTGTGTGTGTGTGTGTGTGTGTGTGTGTGTGTGTGTGTGTGTGTGTGTGTGTGTGTGTGTGTGTGTGTGTGTGTGTGTGTGTGTGTGTGTGTGTGTGTGTGTGTGTGTGTGTGTGTGTGTGTGTGTGTGTGTGTGTGTGTGTGTGTGTGTGTGTGTGTGTGTGTGTGTGTGTGTGTGTGTGTGTGTGTGTGTGTGTGTGTGTGTGTGTGTGTGTGTGTGTGTGTGTGTGTGTGTGTGTGTGTGTGTGTGTGTGTGTGTGTGTGTGTGTGTGTGTGTGTGTGTGTGTGTGTGTGTGTGTGTGTGTGTGTGTGTGTGTGTGTGTGTGTGTGTGTGTGTGTGTGTGTGTGTGTGTGTGTGTGTGTGTGTGTGTGTGTGTGTGTGTGTGTGTGTGTGTGTGTGTGTGTGTGTGTGTGTGTGTGTGTGTGTGTGTGTGTGTGTGTGTGTGTGTGTGTGTGTGTGTGTGTGTGTGTGTGTGTGTGTGTGTGTGTGTGTGTGTGTGTGTGTGTGTGTGTGTGTGTGTGTGTGTGTGTGTGTGTGTGTGTGTGTGTGTGTGTGTGTGTGTGTGTGTGTGTGTGTGTGTGTGTGTGTGTGTGTGTGTGTGTGTGTGTGTGTGTGTGTGTGTGTGTGTGTGTGTGTGTGTGTGTGTGTGTGGTGTGTGTGTGTGTGTGTGTGTGTGTGTGTGTGTGTGTGTGTGTGTGTGTGTGTGTGTGTGTGTGTGTGTGTGTGTGTGTGTGTGTGTGTGTGTGTGTGTGTGTGTGTGTGTGTGTGTGTGTGTGTGTGTGTGTGTGTGTGTGTGTGTGTGTGTGTGTGTGTGTGTGTGTGTGTGTGTGTGTGTGTGTGTGTGTGTGTGTGTGTGTGTGTGTGTGTGTGTGTGTGTGTGTGTGTGTGTGTGTGTGTGTGTGTGTGTGTGTGTGTGTGTGTGTGGTGTGTGTGTGTGTGTGTGTGTGTGTGTGTGTGTGTGTGTGTGTGTGTGTGTGTGTGTGTGTGTGTGTGTGTGTGTGTGTGTGTGTGTGTGTGTGTGTGTGTGTGTGTGTGTGTGTGTGTGTGTGTGTGTGTGTGTGTGTGTGTGTGTGTGTGTGTGTGTGTGTGTGTGTGTGTGTGTGTGTGTGTGTGTGTGTGTGTGTGTGTGTGTGTGTGTGTGGTGTGTGTGTGTGTGTGTGTGTGTGTGTGTGTGTGTGTGTGTGTGTGTGTGTGTGTGTGTGTGTGTGTGTGTGTGTGTGTGTGTGTGTGTGTGTGTGTGTGTGTGTGTGTGTGTGTGTGTGTGTGTGTGTGTGTGTGTGTGTGTGTGTGTGTGTGTGTGTGTGTGTGTGTGTGTGTGTGTGTGTGTGTGTGTGTGTGTGTGTGTGTGTGTGTGTGTGTGTGTGTGTGTGTGTGTGTGTGTGTGTGTGTGTGTGTGTGTGTGTGTGTGTGTGTGTGTGTGTGTGTGTGTGTGTGTGTGTGTGTGTGTGTGTGTGTGTGTGTGTGTGTGTGTGTGTGTGTGTGTGTGTGTGTGTGTGTGTGTGTGTGTGTGTGTGTGTGTGTGTGTGTGTGTGTGTGTGTGTGTGTGTGTGTGTGTGTGTGTGTGTGTGTGTGTTGTGTGTGTGTGTGTGTGTGTGTGTGTGTGGTGTGTGTGTGTGTGTGTGTGTGTGTGTGTGTGTGTGTGTGTGTGTGTGTGTGTGTGTGTGTGTGTGTGTGTGTGTGTGTGTGTGTGTGTGTGTGTGTGTGTGTGTGTGTGTGTGTGTGTGTGTGTGTGTGTGTGTGTGTGTGTGTGTGTGTGTGTGTGTGTGTGTGTGTGTGTGTGTGTGTGTGTGTGTGTGTGTGTGTGTGTGTGTGTGTGTGTGTGTGTGTGTGTGTGTGTGTGTGTGTGTGTGTGTGTGTGTGTGTGTGTGTGTGTGTGTGTGTGTGTGTGTGTGTGTGTGTGTGTGTGTGTGTGTGTGTGTGTGTGTGTGTGTGTGTGTGTGTGTGTGTGTGTGTGTGTGTGTGTGTGTGTGTGTGTGTGTGTGTGTGTGTGTGTGTGTGTGTGTGTGTGTGTGTGTGTGTGTGTGTGTGTGTGTGTGTGTGTGTGTGTGTGTGTGTGTGTGTGTGTGTGTGTGTGTGTGTGTGTGTGTGTGTGTGTGTGTGTGTGTGTGTGTGTGTGTGTGTGTGTGTGTGTGTGTGTGTGTGTGTGTGTGTGTGTGTGTGTGTGTGTGTGTGTGTGTGTGTGTGTGGTGTGTGTGTGTGTGTGTGTGTGTGTGTGTGTGTGTGTGTGTGTGTGTGTGTGTGTGTGTGTGTGTGGTGTGTGTGTGTGTGTGTGTGTGTGTGTGTGTGTGTGTGTGTGTGTGTGTGTGTGTGTGTGTGTGTGTGTGTGTGTGTGTGTGTGTGTGTGTGTGTGTGTGTGTGTGTGTGTGTGTGTGTGTGTGTGTGTGTGTGTGTGTGTGTGTGTGTGTGTGTGTGTGTGTGTGTGTGTGTGTGTGTGTGTGTGTGTGTGTGTGTGTGTGTGTGTGTGTGTGTGTGTGTGTGTGTGTGTGTGTGTGTGTGTGTGTGTGTGTGTGTGTGTGTGTGTGTGTGTGTGTGTGTGTGTGTGTGTGTGTGTGTGTGTGTGTGTGTGTGTGTGTGTGTGTGTGTGTGTGTGTGTGTGTGTGTGTGTGTGTGTGTGTGTGTGTGTGTGTGTGTGTGTGTGTGTGTGTGTGTGTGTGTGTGTGTGTGTGTGTGTGTGTGTGTGTGTGTGTGTGTATGTAAACACAGGATGGATTGGGCAGTGTGAGATCCGAGTGGGCATACTTAATTTCGAAAAAGAATACGCTAATTGAGCTCTTTCTGTTGAAGCATTGCTGTGAAAAAGTTATATCTTGATTTAGAGAGTTAGGTTTAGGGGTATTAGCCCTCCTCGTCTTTAGGTACCCTAAATATGCTGTGAAAGACGAATTTAAATGAAACATAAAAAACTAACAAGTTCTCTCAAACGAAAGTTAGAGCAACATTAAAACTTAAAACGAATCAAATCATTCCGTATACTAGGGCGCTGCCTTCTCCTCAATCCCTGCTTTTTCCGCTACAATTTCACAGTACTTTATAAAATAATTCCCATTCCAATTCAACAGCTCATGTGTTAAAGTAATTGTTGTTAAACAATTGGGACAAAAAGTAAACTTTAGCGTAAAGAGGGGGGAGGGTTTGAGGAAAGGGCAGCCCCCCTGATATTCGGAATAATTTCTGTTCGTTTTAAGTTTTATTGTCTCCCTTTCATTTTATTTGACAAAACTTGTTTTTTTTTGAAACTATTTCGATACCAATAGCTACATCAAACGAATTGCATTTTAATGCTGATTTTAAATATAGCCTACAAGTTTTATCGAGTTTAGTCTTACCCATCAAAAGTTACGAGCCTGAGAAAATTTGTCTTATTGTAGAAAATAGGGGAAACACCCCTTAAAAGTCATATAATCTTAACGTAAATCACTCAATCGCATTCAGCGTATCAAAGAACCCTACTGTAGAAGTTTCAAGCTCCTATCCACAAAAATATGGAATTTTGTATTTTTGGCCACAAGACCGATCACGGATGCGTGTTTATTTGTTTGTTTGTTGTTTTTTTTCCAGGGGTGATCGTATCGATCCAGTGGTCCTAGAATGTCGCAAGAGGGCTCATTCTAACGGAAATGACAAGTTCTAGTGCCCATTTTAAGTGACCAAAAAACTGGAGGGCACCTAGGCCTCCTCTCACGCTAATTATTTTCCCAAAGTCACCGGATGAAAATTCTGAGATAGAAATTTTATTCAGCATAGTCAAAACCTTATAACTATATCTTTGAGGACGACTTACTCCCCCACAGTCTCCGTGGGAGGGGCTACAAGTTATAAACTTTGACCAGTGCTTACACATATTAATGGTTATTGGGAGCAATGGTGCAGACGTTTTCAGGCAGATTTTTTTGTCGGGGGAGGGGTTGAGGAGAGGGGGATATGCTGGGGGAACTTTTCATGCAGGAGTTTGTCATGGGGGAAGAAAACTTCTATGAAGGGAGTGCAGGATTTTCTAGCATTATTTAAAAATAAAAACAATGAAAAGTATGAAAAAGCTTTTTCAGCTGAAAGTAAAGAGCAGCATTAAAACTTAAAACGAACAGAAATTATTACGTATATGAGGGGTTTACCTCCTCGTAATACCCTCGCTCTTTACGCTAAAGTATTTTTAGTAATTTCAACTATTAATTTACGGCCCTTGTAATTCAGGGATCATTCTTAAGTAATTGGGGCAAAATTTTAGCTCTAGTGTGGAGAGCGAGGTACTGAAGGGGGGTGGGGGTGAATCCCCTCATATACGCAATTAAAACAGGTGAATACAAAAGTTTGTTACGTAAGCTAATTCGTAAGTTATGTATATCTGTTACTAATAAAAACGCTCGTAAAAAATTAAAAGTTCTAGTTGCCTTTTTAAGTAACCAAAAAATTGGAGGGCAACTAGGCCTCCTCCCCCGCTATACTATGAGAAAGCCATGTAGCCAAAAAAAGTAAATATACAAATTTCGTTTTAATCATACATTTGCGGAGAGCCAAAATCTAAACATGCATTAATTCAAAAACGTCAGAAATTAAATTAAAAAAAAAAGTTTTTACCTGTAAGTAAGGAGCGACATTAAAACTCAAAAGGAACAGAAATTTGTCTGTACATGAAAGAGGTTGTCCCCTCCTCAATGCCTCGCTCTTTACGCTAAAGTTCGAGTCTGTGTCACAACTCTACTTTTTTTAAACAATAAAAAAACTTTAGCGTAAAGAATGAGGCGTTGAGGAGGGGACAACCTCTTTCACATACGGAACAATTTCTGTTCGATTTAAGTTTTAATGTCGCTCCTTACTTGCAGTTAAAAAAAACTTGTTTTTTTTAATTTAATCTCTCACAGTTTCAAGCCAACCAACAGCCGGGATTTAAAAATGACTGAATTTTTTCTACCATAAAGCTTATCTGCCAATAATGGGTAATTTAGATTGGTAGCTTCTCTTGATCCGGCCGTTCCTTGGGTTTTGCCATTCCTGGTGACAAAATTACTTTTCCTAGGTTCATTGGAATTTCTGTTTTGAGAAAAATAGCTATCTGTAACTTAAATCCAGTACCATTGTAGTTAGGAACGAATATAAGAGCATGGTAAAGGAAGCATGACTGGCTTCATCCAATGATTTTTTTACCTTAAAAATGGGTCTCCTTGAATGAACTTCTGTCCAGGTTTATACGAACACCCTTCGAAAACGTTGTGGCCGGCAAAAACAAAAACATGGAAGGCATCTCGTTTTTTACAGAGTCGACGCTAGTGCGTTTTCTCTGATAAGAGTTACTAGCTAAACAAACGTATAAAGAAGGTCTTTCACTTTTTGGGAAGGTCTATTCTCATCAGTTTTCATTAATAACAGGTATTTTAAATAAACTTCATATGTATCAAAGCTTTTTCTTATAAAATATATTTTTTCTTCAACTAGTTTTAACAATGTGATGTTTTGATTTTCGTTACTAGTTCTGTTACTTTCATTACTGGTTCTGTGTCTAAAATAAACGAACTTTCTTTTTAAAAGAATTTTATTATTCAGATGTTTTGCATATGTATTTGTCATCTACTACCTCTTCTAGATTATCTTAGCCGCTCCAACTCTATTGTAACAAATCAGAACATTGCATCATAACGAGAAACACAAAATAATGACACATAATCAGACAGAAATTTTGCTTTTCCTATTTGACTAATTTTAAAAAACCTGTATTCGCTTGTATTTTCGGAAGTATAACAGTTCGAAATAGTGATGAAACCTTTTAATCAACCGTGAACAGATATGAAAATTTTTAACTGGATATTTCGAACACGTATGCAGTGTTCATCATTAGCAGTAAGAGTCTTACGACTGATGATTAGCACTGTATATGTGTTCGAAATATCCAGTTAAATTTTTTTTATTTTTTCACTGTCGATTAAAAGATTTCATCCCTATTTTGAACTGTTATACTTTCGTCATGGAAAGGCAGTGTGGTCTTCGAAGTTTCTTGTATTTTCGGATAGGGAGTGAAATTGTGTTAATTACAGGTGGCTAGAACATCTTGGCTGGCCAAAGACGAGGATCTTGCGAGGAAATTGTGGACTGCTACTGAAGATATTGTTGGCATATCCTAGTGTCAAGTTCTCTGACAATGCCTCTAACTGCCATTGACCAAACAAAGGAATTTTTCAGTTTGTAAAGATTTGTGTAAGATATTAAATCATCACTAAAATAAAAATATTCTGGGTTAGTCTAATGGAAATTTATTAGTATTGAAGAAGAACTAAGTAAAAGAATTGATCATGTAATAATGTACAGGTAACCATTAGAAATTTTTATTGAAGTATTCTTTTTTATGGCATAGTTCTACCTGTGTTTCCTTTTTACTCTCTCATTCCTTGTAAATTGATTACATAAAAAAAAACTAGTTTTTTTTAACTGAAAGTAAGGAGCGACATTAAAACTTAAAACGAACAGAAATTACTCCGTGTATGAAGTGGGTTGTCCCCTCCGCAATCCCTCGCTCTTTACGCTAAAACTTTTAATTTTTTTAAAAAGCAGAATTGTGGCAAAGAGTCAAACTTTAGCGTAAAGAGCGAGGGATTGCGGAAGGGAAAACCCATTTCATATACAGAGTAATTTCTGTTCGTTTTAAGTTTTAATGTCGCTCCTTACTTTCAGTTAAAAAAACTAGTTTTTTTATGTAATTTCTGAACGTTTTTGAATTAGTGCATGTTTGATTTTGGCTCTCCACACATAAATTATTAAAATGAAATTTGCATATTAATTCCTTTTTTGGCTAAATGGCTTTCTCTTAGTTTTGATCATTTTGAGAAATAAGGGATGGAGAAGGAGGCGTAGTTTCCATGCAATTTTTCGGTTACATAAAAAGGCAACTATAAATTTTGATTTTGAACAAATTTTTGTATTAGTAAAAAATATACGTAACTTAAGAATTAACTTACGTAACAAACTTTTATATTCTTTAATTTTTATATTATGTATATGAGGGGGTTTGTACCCTCGTTAATACCTCGTTCTTTACACTAAATCGTAAGTTTTGTCCTAATTATTTTAGAATGACCCCTGAATCAGAAAGGCCGTGGAATAAATAGTTGAAATTACTAAAAATACTATAGCATAAAGAGCGAGGTATTTATCTCCTCCTAAATACCTCGCTCTTTATGCTATAGTATTTTTAGAACCCCTCATATGCGTAATAATCTCTGTTCGCTTTAAGTTTCAATGCTACTCTTTACTTTCAATTGAAAAAACTTTTCCATGTTTATTTTTTCATTAATTTTTTTTATAGTAATTTTAGAAAATCCTGCGCCCTTTTCATTGAATTTCTGTTCCCCCATGACATATTTCTCCAAGGAAAGATCCTACCACATAGCCCCCTCCCCTCAACCCCACCCCCAAAACCAAAAAAAAAAATCCCCTGAAAACGACTGTACACTTCCCAATAACCATTATTATATGTAAACACTGGTCATAGTTTGTAACTTGCAGCCCCTCCCCCAGGGACTGTGGGGGAGTAAGTCATTCCCAAAGACATAGTTATTATGGTTTTTGACTATGCGGAACAAAATGGCTATCTCAAAATTTTGATCTGTTGGCTTTGGAGAAAAAATGAGCGTTGGAGGGGGCCTAGGTGCCCTCCAATTTTTTTGGTCACTTAAAAAGGGCACTAGAACTTTTCATTTCCGTTAGAATGAGCCCTCTTGCGACATTCTAGGACCACTTGGTCGATACGATGACCCCTGGAAAAAAAAAAAAAAACAAATAAACACGCACCCGTGATTTGTCTTCTGGCAAGAAATACGGAATTCCATATTTTTGTAGATAGGAGCTTGAAAATTTTGCTATAGGGTTCTCTGATACGCCGAATGCGATGATGTGATTTTCGTTAAGATTCTGTGACTTTTGGGGGGTGTTTTCCCCTATTTTCTAATTCTAATTTTTCAGGCTCGTAACTTTTGATGACCAAGATTAAATTTGATGAAACTTATATATTTAAAATCAGCATGAAAATCTGATTCTTTTGATGTATATTTTAGCATCAAAATTCCGTTTTTTAGAGTTCCGTTTACTATTGAGCCGGGTCGCTCCTTACTACAGTTCGTTACCACGAACTGTTTGACAATGGGTAACAAATACAAGCTCTTCATATTTTTTTCCACCAAAACATAGGATGGAGTAAAAGTGTGCACCCTAGTTATGCCGTTGACACCTGAGACCAATCTTACTTCTTTGGGGGAAAGAAAAGTCCCAAAGTTCTGGCGATTTGAATTTAAAAAAGAGGGAATAGTTGTGGGAAAGGTCAAAGTCATGGCCAATTGTAGAAAAAAGCCAAGACAGATTGTTGAATTAAGTGGGCAGCCCAGTCAAGGGTTAATTTTATCCCTTTGATTGCCGTTGTTACTGTCCCCCATTTATGCTACACCTTTCCGTGCATGTGTGTCCCTTCACAATTCAAAAACGATTTTGTAAGTTATCAGTACCCAACACTTTAATCTCTACCCTTCATGATGTTCCATGTAGTAGGAAAAAGAAAATCTAATTTTAATGCATTGTAAGTACAAGCGCCGGTAAGTACCTCCAATGTATTAAAATTAGATTAATTCCTAAATGAACCACTTCTCAAGGTAAACTGGTTGTAGATTAGAAGTAGCACCATTAGAATCCTTGTTCAATGTTCTTTCTAGACACCATGGTTGCTTTTCAGGCAATGCACCTCATCCCCTTAACAATCACCCTAAGTAGTATATTTAATCGTTGTTTTTCATGCGATGGGTCCTCATGTCTTGTTAACAGGTTTCTTGAATTCTTGACCCGTAAAAAACATTCGACATGGGTCATTCCAACAGAATTGTTGGATAACATATCATTTAAAAGGATTCAAAATGTGGGTAGCAATGGAAGGCAACATGATGATCGGACTAAAAGACCCCGATTTATCTAATTCATTAATTAATAGAATATTCCTAATTAGTTAATAGAATAAATTAGTAGATTGATAATAGATTAATAAGATTAATTAAAGAATCAATTAACTAATAGATAAACACGATTAATAGAAACATGTTGCATATTTTAAAACAAGAATGTCATTGCTTAAGTGTTTTTTAGTCTTTTATATATCCTAAAGCTATATCTGGGACCATCAGAGGGGGGGGGGGTGCATTGTGCATTGTCAGAACAGTAACCTTGGTTTTTTTAGACAGCATAAAAAAAAGGAATATAATGATATAGTTTTTATTTATTTATTCTATTTATGTTTCTTTTGGTATTCTCAAAATACCAAAAGAAACATAAAAAAAAATTTGTGCCATTCTCAGGTTTTCTCCATACTCTCTTTTTCTTTACTGTGATCTTACTTTTATGCTAGTTTCCTCTTGAAAGAAATTTCAGTGGGTGTTCTAATTTCGGCTCCAAAAATTTGCATGACAACACTGTTTTGCAAATGTCTTTAAAGTTTCTTATCAAATGGCATTTTGAGACCAAACTTGTAATTGAATGCAGAAGTGTTTTGTAACTTAGAACAATTCGAACAATTAGAAAAGGTCAGAACAGTGACCTTGGTTTTTGTGGACAGCATAAAAAAAGGGAATATAACTATATAATTTTTATTTATTTATTCTATTTATGTTTCTTTTGGTAGGGGTTTAGGATAGGCAAGAACATTAATTTTGACCGTATTGATATATATTATAATTCTACGAAATGTGTTTCGAGCATTATTCATTTGAATAATGCTGTATGAAATTGATCATAATAATCCCCGAGAATTGGTTCACTCTCGAAAAATCCTAGATTATGTTTGAATAGAAACTAGAATAATAATGAATACTCATTTTTCTGTTATAAGTTTACTATCATTCACTGATTCAACAATTTAAAATGAACAAAGCCTGGGTTTAGGCCAACATCGTATGGTGGGATTGTGATCCCTCGCTTTTTTTACCTATTGCTTCATTTAATAGTTTGAACTGTGCCATTCTCAGGTGTTCTCCATACTCTCTTTTTCTTTACTGTGATCTTACTTTTATGGTCGTTTTCTCTTGAAAGAAATTTCAATGGGTGTTCTAATTTCGGCGCTAACAATTTGCATGGCAACACTGTTTTGCAAATGTCTTTAAAGGTTCTTATCAAATGGCATTTTGAGACCAAACTTGTAATTGAATGCAGAAGTGTTTTGTAACTTAGAACAATGGCTTAGATTAGGACTTCCTGGATCTCATTTTAGATTTCTCAGTTAGACAGTAGAAATCTTGAAAAGTTTTGCTTCGAAATATCTTTCAACTTCTACTTTATTAATAGTGCTCTGAAAGTTTCTTTTTGCCACTATCAAATTCGAAAAGTTTGATTATTTTTCAAAAATTGCAAAACAGCAGATCATCTTCAATTTCAAGTTTTAGAATTTCTCCCTGTTTCTTCTGCCCATTGAGACTACTTGAAGTACCAAGGACAGGGAAACTGAAAACTGATCGTTAGAACTCGTTGAGTGGAAACTTATACATTAATATAAATCTTAAGAAATAGTAAAAATCGGGTTACAAATTTTTATGAAAAAAACTCCGTATACAGTTATGCAGTTTTTGAAGTAGCATTTGCCAGACCTAAAAAAAAAAAATATGAGTGAAAAATAAGCAAAAAACATGTTAAAAATACGCAGGATTGTCGGCAGGGTCAAGACGAAGTTGGCAAGATCTTCGATGGAGGAGCGTTGGTCGAGAGCTCAGGACAGGTCGTCCAGGCGAACAACTGTTGCTGCCTTATGCGCCCTTAGGGCAGATAGGGCAGATAACTGGAAGTAAAATATAAGAAAATCGCAGTTTTAGTTCTAAATAGACGTAAGGTGGGACAGAGGGGACAAAAGTGTATTTACTTTGATTAACTTTGTACTACAACAATTTTCATTTAGAGGATAAAATATTTTGACCATGGACCATGAAGGAAATATATGGAATATTTTTAATTATTTGCATCTGGACTAAACACAAGATGAGCTTTTCGATGCCCCAAAAACAATGCCAGTTAAATAACTGCTGTTGTTTTGACTTTTCAACCAGAATTCTGCCTTGTGGTGCATAATAATAGACTTACTTACTTGTACTTACTTGTACTTGTGGCGGCAATCAGGCGTTTCCACCTCGCCCGGCATCGATAATCTTAGAGACCTTCTTGGACCATGTTGTTCGATGCAATAATAGACTACAATAGTTTATTAAATCGTTTTTATTTCCTACTTGGAAAAAACCTCAAAATGAATCCTTGTATTCTCTATAGTTTTTAAAAACAACCCGAGGCGAATTTGACGACAAAGGTTGATAAGATCACATGTAAAGGAATGCTCTCATAGATAAATTTTAGGAAGAGGGCCTGAAATGACGAGATGGAATTTCGGGTTTTAATCTTCAAATCTGCTTAGACATGCTGGCAGACTTGATCACAGGAGTACATTCTGGCCTATTCACCCTAAAATATCAATGCTTTTTCAAATTCTGTAAAATTTATCAAGTTCAATGTTACCCATTTGAAGTTACGTGCATGAGAAAAATTTGCCTAATTTTAAAAAAGGGGGAAACACCCCAAAAAAATAAAGGGATCAATAAACACCAAAAACAAGAAGAACAATAGGGAATTTTTTAAGACAGTGGGAATTGTTCTTCTTGTTTTTGGTGTTTGTGATGGAAAGGCAGTGTGGGGTTCTTCGTTATTTAAAGGGATCGATATATCAGAAAACCCTACTCTAGAAGTTTCAAGCTCCTATATATAACAAATGTGGGTTTTTGTATTTTTTGCCGGAAGTAGCATTCATTTTAAGTGACCAAAACTACTGGAGTGCAGCTAGTTCCCGTCACACGCCCCTTTTTCTAAAAGTTGTTTGATCAAATTTGATACAGCCATTTTGTTCAGCATAGTCGAAAGGTTTGATAACTATGTATTTGAGAATGGCTTGATCCCCCGCACAGTCCCCAGATAAAGGGCTGCAAGCTATGTACCTTGCCCATTGCTTACACGCAGTATTAGCTATTGGGAAGTATAAAAAAGTTTGGGGGGGGAAGGGGGGCTATATTTGGACAATTTTTCCATAGAGAAATTTTTTGTGGAAAAAGGGAATCCCCATGGAGGGAGAGCTGGATTTCGTGGCATTATTTAAAAAACGATTAGAAATGAATAAATTAGAAATTAATTTTTCTAACTGAAATCGAGGAGAATCGTTAGAACATAAAACAAACAGAACTTATTACGTATATTAGGTGACTGCACCCTCCTTAATAGCTCACTCTCTACGCTAAAGTTTTCTTTGGAAATTTTAAAAAAGATTATTAATCTAATTAAACGGCTCTTACAGTTTTTATTTATGAAAAAAAGATAAAAAAGATATAGCTTAGTAATTAAAAAACTACTGCAAAGAATGAATGAACGTAAACTGATTATTAAATCATAGGCAGTGCTGCTTAAATAAATAGCAATATGGGTAAAGCGTATTATTCATTTGTTTTTGTTTTTTAGACCTGGGCACTTCGTATAGAATTAGTTATCGTAGAAACTTCAAAAGGACCTCATTCAATGGGAAATTGAAATGACTAGTGTCCTTTTTGCAGTTGAAATTGATTGGAGGGTGACCAGCCCCCTCCCCATGTCCATCATTTCCCCAAACACATCCAATCAAAATTCAGAGATAGTCATTTTCTTCGACGTAGTTGAAAGGTCATGAAATCAAGTCTTTCAGGATGACAAACCTACTCCCCACAGCCCTCAGGGAAACGGTTTTAAGTTATACACTGGGTGAATCTAAGGTTTTTATAGAAAGGGTGGTCGTATAAACTTTGGATGGGGTCAATTTGTTGTGGTAATCAGAAGTTTCAGTGCTCTTTTAAGACTCAAGTCATCAGAGGGCAGCTAGTTATGCTCAGGGGGCATATAAAGTTTTTATGGAAGGATGGGTCGTGTAAACTCTAGAAGAGGCTCATCGGGTTGGGAATTATAGTTCTAGGTCCCTTCTAAGAATAAAAAGTGGTGGAGGGCAACTAGTCAAAAATTCTGAGATAATCATTTTGTTCGACGTAGTTGAAAGATCGTGAAATCAAGTCTTTCAGGATGACAACCCTACCCTCAAAGCCCTCAGGGCAACGATTGTAAGTTACACACTGAGTGAATATAAGGTTTTTATAGAAAGGGAGGTCGTATAAATTTTGTAAGGGGTCAATTTGGCGTGGTAATCAGAAGTTCTAGTGCTTTTTTAAGACTTGAAGTCATCAGAGGGCAGCTAGTTATGGCCAGGGGGCATATAAAGTTTTTATGGAAGGAGTGGTCGTGTGAACTCTAGAAGAGGCTTATTGGGTTTGAAATGAATAATTCTAGGTCCCTTCTAGGAATCAAAAGTGATGGAGGGCAACTAGTCCCCGTGTAACACCTTCTTTTTCACACCCTCTTTTGCATCCTATCGAAATTTTGAAATGGCCATTTTGATAACAATAGACAAAAGATTATATGTGAATGTCTTAAGGGTCAAGACCAAAGAGTCTAGGGACAAAGGTTTTAATAAGGTGGCATATAAGTTTTTTATGGAACGTGTGGGCGCATAAACTTTGGATCAGATGGGGCTTA
The DNA here is from genome assembly GCF_032884065.1 of Artemia franciscana. Classification (NCBI taxonomy): domain Eukaryota; kingdom Metazoa; phylum Arthropoda; class Branchiopoda; order Anostraca; family Artemiidae; genus Artemia; species Artemia franciscana. Next base: position 9,687,247 of record NC_088867.1, on the reverse strand, counting down.
TTTGATTGGAAATCGGAAGTTATAGTGCCCTTTTTAAGAGTCAAAAGTGAAGGGAATTCAACAATCCCCCCCCCCCAAAGTGTATCATTCCCAAAAACACATCCGATCAAAATTTTAAGAGAGCTATGCTTTTCATCATTGTTGAAAGAATCAGTAATCATTTCTGGGGTGATGGCAACCGCCCCACAGTACTCATGGCAATTTTTTCATTGTTTACCCATATCCTATGTTACTGAGAAAGGTATGTATTTTGATCTTTACTTTTCCAGAAGGCGAAAGGCATTCGGGTGAGCCTTTCAGAGAATTATGAGTAGAGCATTGAACTAAATCAAAACAGGTAATGTGTATGCAAATTTCCAAAAGGGTGTAAATGGGGGCGCTGCTGTATTTTAGCTAGAAATATGAAATATTTAATAGAAAGTATTAAGGTGAAGCTTTTAAGGAATATGTAAGCGGATGTTGAAAAAAAATATTAGCATTTGGATTTTCAAACAGTTCGTGGTAACGAACTGTAGTAAAGTCATAGAATCTTAACGAAAATCACACCATCAGATTCAGCGTATCAGAGAACCCTACTGTAGAAGTTTCAAGCTCCTATCTACAAAAATGTGGAATTTTATATTTTTTGCCAGAAGGCAGATCACGGATGCGTGTTAATTTGTTTTTTTGTTTTTTTTCCCAGGGGTGATCGTATCGACCCAGTTGTCCTAGAATGTTGCGAGAGGGCTCATTCTAACGGAAATGAAAAGTTCTAGTGCCCTTTTTAAGTGACCCAAAAAATTGGAGAGCACCTAGGCCCCCTCCAACGCTAATTATTTTCCCAAAGTCAACGGATCAAAATTCTAAGATAGCCATTTTATTCAGCGTAGTCGAAAAACCTTATAACTATGTCTTTGGGGACGACTTACTCCCCCACACTCCCCGTGGGAAGGGTTACAAGTTCAAAACTTTGACCAGTGCTTACATATAGTAATGGTTATTGGGGAGTGTACAGGCGTTTTCAGGAGGATTTTTTGGTTGGAGGCAGGGGTTGAGAAGAGGAGGATATGCTGGGGGAACGTTCCGTCGAGGAATTTGTCATGGGGGAAGAAAATTTCCATGAAGGGAGCGCAGGATTTACTAGCATTACTTTAAAAAAATAATGAAAAAATAAATACGAAAACGTTTTTTTCAGCTGGAAGTAAGCAGCAGCATTAAAACTTAAAACGAACAGAAATTATTACCCATATGAGGGGCTCACCTCCTCCTAGTACCTCGTTCTTTACGCTAAAGTATTTTTAGTAATTTCAACTATTTATTTTGCGGCTTTTATGATTCAGGGGTCATTCTTAATGAATTGGGACAAAATTTAAGCTTTAGTGAAAAGAGCGAGGTACTGACGTGGGGGCGAACCCCCTCATATATGTAATAAAAACATGAGAATACAAAAGTTCTTTACGTGAGCTAATTTATAAGTTACGTATATCTTTTACTTATAAAAAGATTCGTAAAAAATTAAACGTTCTAGTTGCCTTTTTAATTAACCGAAAATCGGAGGCCAACTAGGCTTCCTCCCCGCTCTTTTTTTCTCAAAATCATTCGATCAAAATTATGAGAAAGTCATTTAGCAAAACAAATAAATATACAAATTTCGTTTTAATTATTCCTTTGCGGAGAGCCAAAATCAAAACATGCATTGATTCAAAAACGTTCAGAAATTAAATAAAAAACAACAAGTTTTTTAAATGAAAGTAAGGAGCGACATTAAAACTTAAAACGAACAGAAATTACTCCGTATATGAAAGGGGATTTTCCTTCTCAACGCCCCACTCTTTACGCTAAAGTTTTTTACTGTTTTAAAACGTAGAGTTAAGAGAAAGAGTCAAACTTTAGCGTAAAGAGCGGGGCGTTGAGAAGTAAAAGCCCCTTTCATATGCGGAGTAATTTCTGTTCATTTTAAGTTTTAATGTCGCTCCTTACTTTCATTCAAAAAACTTGTTTTTTTATTTATTTAATCTAGTTAGACCTTTAAGGATAAGTTGTGGCGAATTCTGAACTAGCCAGATGGCACTGTGTGTATGCTATTTATGCTACCACTACACTTACTGAAACTCATGACGCTAAGGGTATTAAGGTGAAAATTTTTGGGAATGCTTAGAGGGGTTTCAATTAAACGAAAAAACTATGTGCATTTGGGTTTTAGGCCATATAAGTATTATCATTGGCAGCAGTGCAGTATTGGCAGCAGTGCTCTATAATAGCTAGAAATAATATTCAAAATTCGAAGGAATTGATTCGATTTAAAATTAAAAGTTCTAGTACCTCTTTTAAAAGTAAAAGGAGATTTGGGGACAAGCAGCCCTCCTCCCAAGCCCATTCATTTTCTAAAGGCATCCAGTCGACATTTTGAGACAGCCATTTTGTTAAGCATAGTAGAACAGTCCAGCGACTATTTCTCAGGGATATTGGGTATGTCAATCGCCCTCAACTATACAATTGAGCCATCATGCTTTAAAACTAGATGTTATTTTAAAATTAAGTCAAAAGGCACTGCGTTTATGGTTGCCAAAGACACCTCAGCAATATCTTTAGAACGATTGGGGGTGTCAACTTGGAACAGTCGGGGCTACTGCTACTAATACTTCTAATCTTACAAATTAAATAAGTGAGAAGAGTGCATATGTATCCAGGCTGTCAAAGAGTATAGATAGAGTGTCTTAAGAATAATATGATGTTTTATTTTTCAGGCTAACTTGGGAAGGCATGGAATTAACTTAAAATTTACTATTTGTGTGCAGATTAAAAATTTTTGAAAAGTTTCTCCAATATACAAATAGCAAGCCAAACTATGGATTCTTATTAAAATAAACGAAAAGATATAAATATTATTTTTCTTCATGAAAAAGACTATGTCAACCAAAAACAAACAGTAATTAATTTAAAAAAACTTTCCACAAAACAAGTTCTTCAAAGAAAAATAAAGCGCGTCATTAAAACAAACATGAGTACAAATAAATTCAAATAATCTTCCAAGCGTAGAACTACCAAAAATCGCCTTCAATAAATAAATGAGACTCAAAAGGAACAGAAATTACACTAAGAAATCGAGTCAAACTTAAAACAAGCAAAAATTAACATGAGTAGGGCTGACAACCCCCAGGCCTTCTCAAGACCAGAACATAATTGCTTTTTGTTGAAAACTAAATACGTTTTAAACGTTTTCACTATTTTTACTTTAATAAATACAAAATTAACAAAACTTTAAGGAATAGATGTCACTATGTGTATATTAAACTGACAATCCACGGTAATTTTTTTTCAGTCAGGTGCAATTTATGTTTTGGTCCTGAGAAGGCGCAAAATTTTAAACAAAATTTAAATATCCATAAAACATTTTCAATCAGCAGTAGTTTTATGTAACCAAATTTTAATGTCAGACGTTCTATTGAGTTTTGAGTGGACAAGAGGGGGATTATTATTCATATGAATTGAACATTTGCATAAATTCATTGTCTTTAACTTTGCTAAACCTGTCTTGACCCACAACCAAACCTAAACCCAACCTGTCCCTGTCCATGAATTTACGCTAACTTTAATCCTCCATTTTGTTATGAGAATCTGTTTATAGTATACTAAGTTTTTGCAAATGCTTGTTTGCTTAAATAAATGCATGTCAATGTTTTTGATTAAAAATAACTCTATTTTGTTGCATCACAAAAATGGCGTCACGAATCATTACAACCGATTGAGGCTCCTGAAACTTTAATTGGGGGTCTATATGGTCTGAAAACAAAATAGAGAAAAAAAATTGGACTTTTCTGCAAGAAATTCTACAATAAAATATAATTTTTCTTCCAAAATAGATGATACTCGCGAAGGTCCTCTTGATCAAGTCTTTCAATCTTAAAATATCGTGTCGATAGATAAAAAACCAAGATTAGCTCATTTTGCGGTTTCACGAACCGATGTAACTCATTAAAAAAAAACAAAAAACCATTTTCTTCTTATGTTCACTTGGCCCAGTCTAAATGCACGGTAAGCTTCTAGTCGATCACAGACAAATTCGTTGCGCCTATTCAAAGTCGCGCCTATTTTAGGAATCACGAACCAAATTAATATTTTGTTTTGTAACTTCCACTTTTGTTGAGGCCTCCTTGCCTCAGTTTATATCTTCTCTAAGCTTAAGCCATTCCTAGAAGGAAAATTTATTGGCCTAGGTTCATGTGATAGAACCGATCTTCAAAATATTGTTGTCTTCTTTGACATCTATTTATCGCAATTTATAAGCCCTGTAAGTTACAAGCCTCTGAGACATGGAAAGAGTTTTGGCCCATTTTTGGATGCTGTCAATCGATACAGCCTTCAAACTAGGTTTGAGTCAAGCTTGTTTTCTGTATATAGGTCCATCTGGACAAGAAATGTATTAAGGTCATTTTAAAGCCGATCCGAAAACGGAATATAGAGATCCATTTTTGTGCATCCCATGTCTTTTAGTCTTTCAGTTTCGAATAATCAAACCACCAATAATTGGTCTCGTTGAATATACTGTTTTCTGACCTATCTAATTCTGTGTGGACTGATTTAAAGTTACACTGTGGTCGATAGTGCCAAAGCTTTTAGGTGGGTAAGAGACGCATAGTTGTTGGTTCTCACATTACATCCTTAGAAATACAATGCCATCTTGCTCCCAGTGCTCCAATAGTTCTAACTTCATTTCCACAATGCATATTTTGATTTGCTGGATCCGTGTCTTCTTTTGATTTACCCCAATTCTTCTGCTCAAATTGAGAGATGATTTTCAATCGACCCCCACACCCTCTAAAAATTTCAAATCGAACCCCAGGGCCGCTCCTGAGATAATGCAACTTCTTTATTTTGAAAATCTCGGTGCTCTTGGTTTCTTTTGGTCTAGATTGCTATTTCACAGGAAGTAGATTCCATTCTAACAGGGGTTAATAGTGTAGACAAATTAAAAAGACTTGGAGCCCAACATCTCTAGGTCCTTCGCCTCCGTTCTCCCTCAAGTCACGACTCAAAATCAACTGACCTCCTGAATATTAATATTAAATAGTTTAAATTTGGTCCTCAGAGCTGTCTCAGGACATTGTAGATCCGTCCCTTTGATGCTCTTGCATTTAGTTGGATCGGAGAAAAAACGTCTAGCCCCTTGGGCCTACTGGTCCCTCTCCCAAATTGTAGTTGAAGTCCACTGGACTTTCTTAACTCACTCTGAAAGTTTCAATTCGATCCTCCATGCCGTTCCCGAGGTACCAAAGATAATTTGAAAACTTAAGCACGCATAGTTTAATTGTATTTATCCAGGTACGCGTGTTGGTTACATTTAAATGTAATTACCAAAAAATTTTAATTACCAAAAAATTATATTTTTGGGAAACTCTGTGTATCTTGGGTCAGCAAATAATTCCTAAGAGCTCCCAACTAATGAGACAAGGAATACCAAGCACAAACCTATACTTGGATAATACCTTGCTAACATTGGAAAGTTTATATAATTTAGGGATATTGCCCCTGGGGCCGTCCGGGTGATTTTGAGCCCCAGAACATACTCAAGAAATCTTTTAACGTACATGAGTAAAATGACTATTTAGAAATTTGTAACTGGGGGCTACAGGGGGACAGGTTAGCAGAACAAAGAATGGAAGGACGGCTTTTTGTCCTTAATTCACTTTCGACCCTTAAGAAGACAACTAGAACTGCCAATTTCCAATAAAAAAATCGCCCTCCCAAACTTTCTTTGGCCACCCATTCCATACGAAGCAGCCAGAAAAAAACAAAAACAAATAAATAGTACATTGAACACACGTTGCTCTTTGCTTTGATGGTACTGCAGTGCTTCCGCAGATGTTGAACCTTTAAATAAAGTTGGAAGCTTTTGAGTTACAACAATGTTTACCAGTAAAATGTCCGTTTCAATGTAATTTGAACCAAAACAAACATCTATTCTTTAGTTGATATAAAAAAAAACAAATTTTTTCTACTGAAAGTAAGGAGCAACATTAAAACCCAAAACGAACAAAAATAATTCCAAACATGAAGGGGTTGCCCCCTCTCTATACTTTGCTCTTCAAGCTATAGTTTCTTAAACTTTTAAAAAAGCTATTCTAATTATACGACCCTAGTGTTTTAGAAGTCGGTCTTAAAAAATTGGGACAAACAGTCAAACTTTAGCGTAAGGGAGTAATTTGAGTTTTAATATTGCTCCGTACTTTCGGTTGGATAAACTTGTTTTTTATTTAATTTATGATCGTCTTTCAAATAATCCTAATAAATTTGGCTTACCCTTCATGAAAAATTTTATACCCTCACGAGAAACTCCTCCGTGGAAAGTTCCTCCCACGTAAAATGCACCCCATCCCCTTGAATGCCTTCCTGGCAATTCTATCCTCACTGAAAATTCCCCCCTCCGTAAATTTATTGCAGAGATTCATTTTCTTCGCAAGTTTTACGTAGTTAAAATATATATAATATAATATATATATATATGTTTTTAACTACGTAAAACTTGCGAATATACAACATTCTTTGCTGTCCCATTGTCTGTGCATATAATAGATTGTCAGGTTTACCGACTCTTGAACATGCAACATATAATGGTCCATGGGAAAATAATCCGTATTCAGATCTATACCTCATGATTCTAATGATTGCCCTTGAGCTTTGTTGATGGTGATTGCTAATCGACCATTCCCTGTGTCGCCGTCGTCATTTATATATCCCCCTGTGCCCCCCGGCGTCCCCTTTGTAGTTGTGTCCCTGTGTCCCGGTCGTCATTTATATTCCCTGTGTCCCGGTCGTCATTTGTGTCCCGGTGTCCCAGTCTATGATTTCTCATTGAGTGTCCCGGTTGTCATTTATATTCCTTGTGTCCCGGTGTCCCGGTCGTCATTTATATCCCCCTGTGCCCTCCGGCGTCCCCGTTGTAGTTGTGTCCCTGTGTCCCGGTCGTCATTTATATTCCCTGTGTCCCGGTCGTCATTTGTATCCTGCTGTCCCGGTCTGTATATACATTCGTTTTTTTAGTTTTGTTTTTCTCCTTTTTTTCATTTTTTTCCTTTTTTCTTTTTTTTCTTTTTTAGTTTTTTAGTTTTTTAGCTTTTTTATTAGTTTTTAGTTTTTTTCTTTTTAGTTTTTTTGTAGTTTTTACCTTTTTTTAGTTTTTTTTAGTTTTTTTTTACTTATGTCCTGGTCGTCATTTATACTCCCTGTGTCCCGGTCGTCATTTGTTTCCCGGTGCTTTGTTGATGGTGATTGCTAATCGAAAATACCTTTTGTCCCGGACGCTTTCTCTTTGAGTGTCGTCATTTATATTCCCTATGTGCCGGTGTCCCGGTCGTCATTTGTGTCCCGATGTCCCGGTCTGTAATTTCGTCAGTTGAAAACATGACGTCAGTCGACACACAAACATGACGTCCCCCGACAGACAGACCCACACACACACAGACAACTTATTTTTATACATATAGATACATATATATATATATATATATATATATATATATATATATATATATATATATATATATATATAGATAGATATGACGATTATTAATAATATGACGATTATAATCGTCATAATATTATGTCATAATAATCATCATAATATCAACATAATATCGTCATAATAATCGTCATAATATGACGATTATTACGACCATTATTAAGACTCATTAATCCTAGTGTTACACATAAAAGGCTACAAGCCTGAGAAAATTTGTTTGATTTTTTAAAAATGGAGCAAACACCCCTAAATATCAGAGAATCTTGGCGAAAAATCACACCATCAGATTCAGCCTATCAGAAAACCCTACAGGCTTAAGCTCCTATCTGGAAAAATGTGGAATTTTGTATTTTTGTCAGAAGAAAGATCACGAATGCGTGTTAATTCGTTTTTTGTCTGTGTTGTTATTTTCCAGGAGTGATTGTATCGAACAATTAGTCCTAGAAGACTGGGAGGGGGCTCATTTGAATGGAAATCAAAAGTTATATTGCCCTTTTTGATTGACCAAAAAGATTGGAGGGCAACTAGCCTCTCTCCCACGCCTCTTTTCCCTAAAAATTGTCCCATCTAAATTTCAATACAGACATTTTGTTCAGCATAGTTACAAAGTCCCAAAACTATGCCTTTAGAACCCCCCCCCCCAGCCCCAGGGAATAGGTCTTTAAGTTCCAAAAATATGTCCATTATTTACGTATGGTATTTGTTATTGGAGAGAATGTATTATACGTATAAATACGAATAATCATACATGCATTTGGGGGGAAGGCGGAGGGGGGATTTTGTGCTTGGATTGGCTTTCCATGGGTATAATTATCACGTGGAGTTTCCATGTTGGATTGGCTTTCCATGGGTATAATTATCTCGTGGAGGGAAATTTTTGGGGTTAAACTTCCCAGGGGAAATTTCACACTTGGGGAATATTACAGAATTCATATGCGAAATTCTTTTTATTTGTCTTACTTTCTGATTGCCTACTCTATTTGACATTTGGAGATGCTCTGAAGGAATTATCCGAGGGAAATTTTCAGCGTGTTTAGATTTCCGGGAAATAATTTCTACGCAACCGGCGATTTCAGAAGTGACCGACAAAACTATTACAACTTAAAGTCTTTTTAAAATGAATCTCTGCACTAAATTAACGGAGGGGGGAATTTTCAGTGAGGACAGAATTGCCAGGAAGGCATTTAAGGGGAGGGGGTGCATTTTACGTGGGAGGAACTTTCCACGGAGGAGTTTCTCGTGAGGGTAGAGAATTTTTCATGAAGGGTAAGCCACATTTACAAGGATTATTTGAAAGACGATCATAAATTAAATAAAAAACAAGTTTATCCAACCGAAAGTAAGGAGTAATATTAAAACTCAAATTACTTCCTTACGCTAAAGTTTGACTGTTTGTCCCAATTTTTTAAGACCGACTTCTAAAACACTAGGGCCATATAATTAGAATAGCTTTTTTAAAAGTTTAAGAAACTATAGCTTGAAGAGCAAAGTATAGAGATGGGGCAACCCCTTCATGTATGGAATAATTTTGTTCGTTTTGGGTTTTAATGTTGCTCCTTACTTTCAGTAGAAAAAATTTGTTTTTTTTTATATCAACTAAAGAATAGATGTTTGTTTTGGTTCAAATTACATTGAAACGGACATTTTACTGGTAAACATTGCTGTAACTCAAAAGCTTCCAACTTTATTTAAAGGTTCAACATCTGCGGAAGCACTGCAGTACCATCGAAACAAAGAGCAACGTGTGTTCAATGTACTATTTATTTGTTTTTGTTTTTTTCTGGCTGCTTCGTATGGAATGGGTGGCCAAAGAAAGTTTTGGAGGGCGATTTTTATTATTGGAAATTGGCAGTTCTAGTTGTCTTCTTAAGGGTTGAAAGTGAATTAAGGACAAAAAGCCGTCCTTCCATTCTTTGTTCTGCTAACCTGTCCCCCTGTAGCCCCCAGTTACAAATTTCTAAATAGTTATTTTACTCATGTACGTTAAAAGATTTCTTGAGTATGTTCTGGGGCTCAAAATCACCCGGACGGCCCCAGGGGCAATATCCCTAAATTATATAAACTTTCCAATGTTAGCAAGGTATTATCCAAGTATAGGTTTGTGCTTGGTATTCCTTGTCTCATCAGTTGGGAGCTCTTAGGAATTATTTGCTGACCCAAGATACACAGAGTTTCCCAAAAATGTAATTTTTTGGTAATTAAAATTTTTTGGTAATTAAATTTAAATGTAACCAACACGCGTACCTGGATAAATACAATTGAACTATGCGTGCTTAAGTTTTCAAATTATCTTTGGTACCTCGGGAACGGCATGGAGGATCGAATTGCTACTCTCAGAGTGAGTTAAGAAAGTCCAGTGGACTTCAATTACAATTTGGGAGAGGGACCAGTAGGCCCAAGGGGCTAGACGTTTTTTCTCCGATCCAACTAAATGCAAGAGCATCAAAGGGACGGATCTACAATGTCCTGAGACAGCTCTGAGGACCAAATTTAAACTTTTTAATATTAATATTCGGGAGGTCAGTTGATTTTGAGTTGTGACTTGAGGGAGAACGGAGGCGAAGGATCTAGAGATGTTGGGCTCCAAGTCTTTTTAATTTGTCTACACTATTAACCCCTGTTAGAATAGAATCTACTTCCTGTGAAATAGCAATCTAGACCAAAAGAAACCAAGAGCACCGAGATTTTCAAAATAAAGAAGTTGCATTATCTCAGGAGCGGCCCTGGGGTTCGATTTGAAATTTTTAGAGGGTGTGGGGGTCGATTGAAAATCATCTCTCAATATGAGCAGAGGAATTGGGGTAAATCAAAAGAAGACACGGATCCAGCTTATCAAAATATGCATTGCGGAAATGAAGTTGGAACTATTGGAGCACTGGGAGCAAGATGGCATTGTATTTCTAAGGATGTAATGTGAGAACCAACAACTATGCGTCTCTTACCCACCTAAAAGCTTTGGCACTATCAACCACAGTGTAACTTTAAATCTGTCCACACAGAATTAGATAGGTCAGAAAACAGTATATTCAACGAGACCAATTATTGGTGGTTTGATTATTCGAAACTGAAAAACTAAAAGACATGGGATGCACAAAAATGGATCTTTATGTTCCGTTTTCGGATCGGCTTTAAAATGACCTTAATACATTTCTTTGCCAGATGGACCTATATACAGAAAACAAGCTTGACTCAAACCTAGTTTGAAGGCTGTATCGATTGGCAGCATCCAAAAATGGGCCAAAACTCTTTCCACGTCTCAGAGGCTTGTAACTTACAGGGCTTATAAATTGCGATAAATAGATGTCAAAGAAGACAACAATATTTTGAAGATCGGTTCTATCACATGAACCTAGGCCAATAAATTTTCCTTCTAAGAATGGCTTAAGCTTAGAGGAGATATAAACTGAGGCAAGGAGGCCTCAACAAAAGTGGAAGTTACAAAACAAAATATTAATTTGGTTCGTGATTCCTAAAATAGGCGCGACTTTGAATAGGCGCAACAAATTTGTCTGTGATCGACCAGAAGCTTACCGTGCATTTAGACTGGGCCAAGTGAACATAAGAAGAAAATAGTTTTTTTTTTTAATGAGTTACATCGGTTCGTGAAACCGCAAAATGAGCTAATCTTGGTTTTTTATCTATCGACACGAAATTTTAAGATTGAAAGACTTGATCAAGAGGACCTTCGCGAGTATCAACTATTTTGGAAGAAAAATTATGTTTTATTGCAGAATTTCTTGCAGAAAAGTCCAATTTTTTTCTCTATTTTCTTTTCAGACCATATAGACCCCCAATTAAAGTTTCAGGAGCCTCAATCGGTTGTAATGACTCGTGACGCCATTTTTGTGATGCAACAAAATAGAGTTATTTTTAATCAAAAACATTGACATGCATTTATTTAAGCAAACAAGCATTTGCAAAAACTTAGTATACTATAAACAAATTCATATCTTTAATTTTCCAAATCATTTTATTTTGTTTGAAAATGTTTCTTTGATTTCTAGATTTCTTTGGTTGAAGAATTACTAACCAGAATTTAAGAACGAGATTGCTACAACATCATAATTCCATTTCATAGTCTTTAAAGCAAAATACCAAACCTGAAGATTTCACGTCGGCCCTCGCGGAGCATATCTTTAATTTTCCAAATCATTTTATTTTGTTTGAAAATGTTTCTTTGATTTCTAGGGACCAAGGTTTAAAGCAAACTTTCAGGGAAACAATCGAAATTAAAAAAATTCCATTCAAGAATAATTCCATAAACAGAGATACAGGTGAATTTGGATTGAACTCAATTTATGATAATTTACTGAGGTCAAATAAAGTAAATATCACTTCACCTAAGAGCTATGACCTCTGTCCACGTAATACGTCAGTTAAATCTAATGAACCGGAACCGAAAAGGTCAAGGAGATTTGCCTCGGCTGTTGCATTGAAAAAAATAAGAGCAATAAACTATATGTAATTAGTTTATTAGGTATAAATTCTGTTTATTTTTATTCATGTCTTTTAGTTTTACTGCTGATGATGAACACTGTATATGTGTTCGAAATATCCAGTTAAATAATTTTATATTTCACTGTCAATAAAAAGGTATCATCCCTATTTTGAACTGTTTTACTTTCATTTCAAAAAATGCTGCAAAAAACACTGTATATGTGTTCGAAATATCCAGTTAAATAATTTTATATTTCACTGTCAATAAAAAGGTATCATCCCTATTTTGAACTGTTTTACTTTCATTTCAAAAAATGCAAAAAATGGAAAGCCCTGCCCCCCAAATCCTGAAAATACCTTAGGATGATTTTTTGGATGTATTCTCATCCAAAAAATCAAAAATATTAGGCCCGCCCTTCAAAAATCTTTGGAAGTTGGTGTCACCGGTCTTCAGTGATGGCAGAGATGCGTCTGAAAAAGTTCAGTTTTATAAGTATCTATTATTGAACGTAATCAGAAAACAAGCTGTAGTAATACTCATTCAAACTATGAAACCGTTAAATTAAGAAAAGAGGACATTAAGAGAATTCTGATTCCCCTTCCCATAGATTAAATAAAGATGTTTCGTTTTTTCAGACAGGTATCGAGATTATATCGTTAACTGCAGGTGGCTAGGACATTTGGTTGGGAAAAGATGACAATCTCGCTGGGAATCGTAGATTACTATTGGAGACAATTTTACATTGTATTGTGCCCTAGTCTTGAGTTCTCACGGAAATATTTGTGAACTGCCAGTGAACAATTCAAGGGAAGATTTCATTTTACAGCGTTATGTGCAAGACATAGATCAGTTAGTAAAGTACAACTTGTCTGCTTTAATCCATGATATTTGGGCTCCATTGAAGAAGAATTTAAAAAAAGAAGAAAAACTAATAGTATGAAGATATGTAAGTATTTTCAAAAGTATTAACCACAGTTTTTCTCAATAGAAAGCGGTTCTTATGTAGTTGTTTTTTATTGTCATAAATCAATGAAATGAAGTAAAAAACAGCCAGGAAACATGAAACAAACACAAGAACACTATTCCAGGAAATCTCTCAGAGTCTTTTACTATTATGAAAGTGTATTTTGATGCATTAAACAGAATAGAAGTCAGAGAAAATATTGTTTGATGATATCTAAGTACTGATCAGAAAGTGTTGGGATAGAGGGTTTTCTAAAGAGTCCGTTTTTTTTCTTTTTGTTTATCACGATTCGTTGAAACCAAAGTAGAAAAAAAACAGTCAGGAAACTCAATAAGAACTCAAAGCATTTATTCAAGAAAGTTCCCAGAGCCTCTTGCTGTTATGTAAGTTTGTATTACTTTTGTTTATTACAAAAGAACAGAAAAAGAAAGAATTAATCATTTAAAATTATGCTAGCACTTCTCGGAAAAAATGTCTAAGTATTTTCATTGAAAAAATGTTACTTTTGCTGTGTTCCATTCCTTGATCATTATTGAATTTCTAACTTGCTGAAAAAAAAATTATGGGTTGACATACCCGAATTGAATTCTCAACTTGATGAAAAATAAACTAGTTGGAGGTCCTTTTACGCTATTGAATTTTAAATACCTTTATTGGATTTCTAGGTCTTTCATCGGATTTTCATCACTAGCGTTGTTCAATTTCCTAGGCCTACAGTCTAATTTCTAGTTCTCATCATTCGATCTCCCGTTCTAGTTTCTGAAGCATCAATTAGTACCAAATGAGTACTCATTTAGTTTATAAGAACAGAAAATTACAACAACAAATTGCTCCCAGATAATATGACACTTACTGATGGCTTCACTTTCTCATGGTAGAAATCAACAGTTCAACGACATAGTAGTAGGCCAACAGAAGAAACCTGAGTAATAAACATCTTCAAATCAGGAAAAACAGTTTGACACACGAACCTGGAATGAAGATGAAATCAAATTGAGACACAAATAAAAAAAAGGCTTCCGCCCTGTTTATACCTCCAAGACTGAATCGTTGCGATAATGATGCCACGAATCCTGTTTTTTCCTGAATATCTTTGAATCACTCATCAGATGGTATTGAAATCAGTATTCTAGTCAAACTAAACAGAGGAGTTAAGCTACTGCCAATAAAATGAAATAGAATCTTTATGAAAATCGAGGTGATTGGAAAAAATAATGAAAATAAACTGAAGGTTTAATGTACATTGATATAAGTTCCTGGAAATCTCAGTAGCTCAAAATGTAATTTAGCAGATTTTTTTTGTATTTTAATATTCTATTGTATGGGATTAACGCTTCTTGACTACGAAGGTCCTTGTGTCGGCCTGCTATGTGTTGTTACAGCTGGCTTTTAACTCTGGGTCCCGTATTACCGAACTGGGACCAAACCAGCTGCACAACCACAGGATTGTATTTCAATCTTATAATTATAGGAATTTTTTAAATATATTTGGCCTCAATAACGCGCAAATGAAGCAATAGCCTTTTGAAGTGTTACAGGTGTTTTAATTTTTCACTTTTTTGCTTAGGTTGCAAGCGTATTTTTAGGTTGCAAGAGGTGGTAGCTTAGGGGCACTTGCTCCGGATGGACAAACTTTAGGGGTACAACATTTCAAATAAATTGTCCAACGGTTATAATCATACTGTAATTTTCCAAATTTGGCTTTTATGAAAATAAAGTTGATGCCACAGCTTATAAAATGAAAATAATTAATAAAATAATAATTCACTTTTGAAACTAATTTAAAAATAATTAGATAATAATCATTAAAAAATAATAATTAGAATAATTAATAATCATTTCAAAATTTAAATAATAAATTATTTATTAATTCATAACTTGAAAGAATTCTATTAATAAATGAAAATTTTTCTTAAAATACGACCTGAAAATTTTGTGGAAGAAGGGGGAAGGCACTAATCAAGATTTTGTCCCGGGGGCAAGACAGCCCAGAACCGCCTTTACACATACACACTTTGGACAACCTAATGCACAAAGTATTTTTTTTTACACATTATTTGAAAGTTTTAACTTAGAACCCTTAGCTGCTCTTGAGAAGTTTACTATCCCTTAACTATCCCTTAGATGCTGCAGCTACACTATTTTAAAAAAATGGATACATAATGTGCATTTTGATTTAGTTCATTATCCCCCTCAACCTCCAGTGAGAGTTTTGGTAATTCAGCTTAGTAATTCAAAAGACATTGCCATTTGATATACTTAGCCATTCAAATTAAAATAATTTAATATATTATAGATTAAACAGATTTATCCTTTTGCTAGTAATCCAACCGTTTAAAATTTGATGAGTCTAGCTTCATTTTGCTTGTAAAGTCAGTTACTCTTTTAGTTTGAAAATTTGTTGCTAAGTGTATTTAAAAACACACTTATTCCTAAGAAAATGTATTATAACCTTGATTATATTATGTGTAAATTAACGGGAAATTTGGTACATGTGTATTTTACCGACCACACTCAAAAGTGAAATTGGTTAATCATAATGAAATATACCAAAATCTGATGAAAACATTTTTTTTTTTAGTGCAAAAATTATGGAAACTACTACAAAGAAAGAATTATATTAAATACCTTCCCTGGACTGGCCAATCTATATATTAAATATTTCATTAAAATTTAACTGCACCGTAGTTTATCTCACTCAAGATGAGCTGATTATCTCAGAATGCACACAGAGAAACCGGTTTTAAACAAATCTAAAAAAACAGTGTGGTCGGTGTAATACATAAGTGCCGTAAATTCAATAAAAAAAGCAACACTTAGAAATCATTCTGTATATAAGGGGGGGATAAAGTGTTATCTCTCTGTATTTCCCCAAGTTATTTTTACGAAATCATCACCCCGTCAAATCCAGGTCTTATCACTGCCAATCTATATTTATTTCACCCGTCTAGATTGAATATTATGCGTTTGTAGTTAATGGAAATACAAATACCTGATAATTGATGAAATTTTTCCAAATTTATCTCAAATTATAACATTACAAAACAAATTAAGAGACAAATTGGGTCGTGGGAGGAGGTTTATTTGCCCTTCGATCTTTACAGTCATTCAAAAAGAGCACTAGAAAAAATAACACAACCGTGATTTATCTTTGGGCAAAAACACAAAATTATACATTTTTGCAGATAGGAGCTTGCAACCTCTACGTTAGGACTGATACACTGAATCCGATTATTTAATTTACATTAGAATTCAATGACCTCTTGTAAGTGTTTCTCCCTTTTTTTTAAATCAGGGTCCCTTAATTTCAAAATCTCTCAATCCATCAAAATCGCTTTTTCTTCTCAGGTTCGCAGATTTACAATTAATACCACTAACAACTCACCGCAGCAACAAAACACCTAAGGCTAACAGAGCTACACACGCTCCCCCTCCATCCCAATCTATTCAAAGTCTCCCTCTTTAAACCCTCTAAGCAAGTTCCCATTTCCTTTAAATCTTTCTTTTGACATCCTCTCACCCCAACCGCGGATGACCTGCTTTCTGTTTAGCCCTAGATGGTTGGCCAAAAAGGACAACCTTTGAAAAGGCAACAATAAATGTTGTGAAATTTATCTACGATTCTTATCCAATTCGTATCAGTTGTCATCACAACTCAATTTTTGAGTTTCGGTTGCTATTGAGCCGAGTCGCTCCTTAATTGAAGCTCGATACTATAAACTGTTTAACAAAACTTTTTGGCTAGAAGTCCCATTTTTCAGTTAATCCTGTGGTAAACTGAAATTACTTTTTAATCAGTTTTGGAAGCATTATCCATGTTTTTAAAGTGTAGTATTTTTAAGCCCAGTTGAAACGAGGGGTATTTTCGAAATTCCCTAGTTTTTGGGAAGCTCTTATCTCCTTTGGGTGTAAATAAAGGACTTGAATACATTTACAGGCGTCTTCTTCCTTCCAACAAATTTGCTTGCTTTGATATTTAGCATTAGTAGCAAATTTGTGGCATATACAGGGAAAATGTATTTTTTATGCTCTCACATAAGGATTTTTTGTTATTAATTAGCAACAATTTGACTTCATAAGGTAACATAGTGTTACTAAAATTAAGGCAGCAGCTCACTAACTGCTACCTCAGCTTTCTGAGATTAGGGTAGCATATCTTCTACCTACAGACTCACAAGAAAATGCATTAAAAACATCATCTTTAAAAACTTTATGAAAATATAATGTTTATATATAAATTTCCGAGTTTGAATTTCATAAACACGTAAATTCGATTTGAAGCAATGATTTGGATCACAGCAACAGAAGTTCATATTCGAGAACCAGACGAGATTTAAGCGTTTGAGTAGCATTAAATACATGATGAAAATCAAAGAAAAGACGCAGTACCATCCTAATAATGGCTAATAAATCAACTTATTAGAAACAGTTTACAACACAAGGAAAGTGGAGCATTGAAAGAAAATATAAATTCAAGTAACTTCTAAAGATACAAAGAAGGACATATTGCAACACGTTACAGTCATCATCATTCAAATCTTCAGAAGGAATGTCAAAGGGCACGCCATAGTACCTTTCTAACGACCTTTTTTATAGTTTTAATTTTATACACCAAGTGACAATTTCTAAGTCACGTTATAATTCAGAAAATTAATTAAACATTGTGAGTGATATGTAGCCAGTGTAAAAGTGAATAGAATGTCGTTTATAAGTACTAACAATTAATAAAGAGGCTGGGAACTACTGGGCTTGTTTCTATGCGGAAATAATTTGAGTATAAAATAGAAAATTATATTCATATGTTTACCCACACAGAGATTGGATTGGTTGGGTTTTCTTGACAAATCATGTTTAACTGATATCGTCAAATGTTAAGGAATCTAGACATATGAGTAGCACCAAGTGAGGGAATGGATGTGTCAAAATCGTTTTCGGCGGCTCAGAGACCGAAATTTAAATCCTAAAAAAATTGAAAAAAATTGTTTGCTAATGATTTCAGCAGTTCGAAAGCAGCCTCCGGAAAAGTTTTCAAAAAACTGATATTATTGCCCCTTAAGTTTATGAGATGCACGATGAATTACATGGTTTAGTTGTTTTTTATTATATAGTTTGGTTTTTTCTTCTGAAGGTAGGTTATCTACTAGGTTATTTATTGTTAGTGTCCAAATGACAGTACAAAAATTAACATAAAAAAGACAGTATTAACTTTTTATTCTTATTATCTTTGAAAACATGTATCTTGAAATTCAATATCTTTGGAACTCTTGTAGTGTGTTTGGTTTAAAGTAATTTCTTCATGTAATTATATTAGCTGTATTTGGACTTCACCTTCCATAGATACTAAAAAGACAAAGGACGGGGTTTTCCCAAAGAAAACTGAATGAAAAGGTTTGTTTTCGGGTTTTTAATTGCGCAAATGAGGCTCTAATAGAATATAATACCTCCTTCTTAAGAAGTTTTACATCTAACCACGATTTGTGGCCCTTACATTTGGGCTTCAGATGGTTTTTCTTGCTTGGCAGTTTCCATTCAAAGCTGGTTTTATTTGGTCCCCACGGAAAATCTACCAAGACCTACTTTGTCAACTTAACTCATCCGCTAGTTAAAATATCGTACCAAGGCCACAGTATGATCATAATTGCTGATAAAATTAAAACTTCGCTACAGAGCCGATAATGTATTCCTTTCTTAATTTAACAAATTGAACTTTGCAGAACTTTCAAGCATAAAATTTATAATTAAACAACCAGAATAAAGATTCCAGGCCTAATTTTTGGAAATATGAGAAGATCGATGAGTGAAACAGCAATTTTTCGATTTAAAAGATGAATCTGGAAAACGTTACAAAGACTCAGCATTAGCAGGAAATTACTGGGAACACATCAGTACTCATGAATGCTTTCCAAAGCAATTTATTGTCATTTCAATCATTCCGCTTCTGTAGCATAAGTTTGACGCAAAATTTGATACAGGAGAGAATTATTCCGTCACAAATTCAAATTTTTATTGTCCAAATTGTCCCCTAGAAATTTCGGAGGATGTTCTTTAACCCCTTTTTTCCCTTTTTTTAGTCCCTTTTTTTTAAAGTCGAAAGTGACTGGAGACCAAAAAGCCTTTGTCCTAGAATCATCTTTGCTGCTTGGAAAGTAATCACATATCCATTATCTTTCTTCAGTAAAAAAAATACACAATTCCAAATGTTAGTAGACGAGAGGTTTAAACCTCTACAGTAGAGTTCTCTGATTGTTTTATTGTCAGGGAGGGGGCAGATGCCTCAAAGAGCACATTTTAATGTAAAAAATCCTAACTCTCATTGAGCCTTAAGGTAAATACAGATTTAGTTCTAATGAAGAGGTGGGGAGGGGGGTGGAGGTAGAAATACTTATTTAATATCTCTTGAATTTTGGGAACATTTTAGTAAACGTTTGTATTATGAATTTAAAAAGTATCATTAATCCCCAAAATGAGCAGAACTATTCCGTATCGGAGTGTGGCTGCCCCTTCCTCGTCCCCAGCCTCCCCCTTATGGTCATGGAAATTTCGGAGGGGGCTTATTCGATCGTAAATTTAGAGTTCTAGACCTTTTCTTGTGATCCAAATGTAATTTGAGACCAACTAGCCCATATCCTAAAACTGTTTTGATATCCGACAACTAATCGACATTTTTAGATACCTATTTTGCACTTTCTCTGTGGTTGCTCAATGTTTCACGTTGGGTAGTTTTCCTCAGAAAAACTTCCACGAGGGTGGGGGGAATTTTGCGGTTGTAATTTACAGTGGGGAGAATTTTCAAGAGGGAAATTTCTAGGGGGATTTTACGCGGGGGGGATTTTCCAAGGGGACACGCTGGCTCCTGTCATTTAAATGAAACTTTCTTTTAAAATTCTTCTAATTTCTTTTTAAGGACAAAATTTGATGTGTTTCTTTGTCTTTCATTAAAATGTATTAGTTCTATTAATGTAACTTGTTGTTGAAGAGTTTGATAACTTCTTTGTTCTTTTTGTAAGAAGTGGCCTATGAGATACAATTTTTGCTTATTTTATTTTTTGATCTTGGCACACATGGATGTTTAAATAGGAGCAATGTTCACTTGCCAAGCAGCATAAGTGACTTACCAGCTTTTTGAATATTAGCTGCTTAGTTAAACAATTATTGAGTAGGAATAATGCAACTTTGGCCAAGGAACTGCACAGTTTTCTTGATTATTTTATCTTAAGCAAATCAGTAACATTTCCGTATATTTGTGTCTGATATTTTCTTAACAACAGCATCACTAACAAAATGGACATTTTTGATCGGAACAACAATCATAATTGCTTATTGATACAATTCTCAAACCTAGCCTATCACCGTAACTTTTTCTTGGTGACCATATCTTATCAATTAGCGGAGAGACAGTGGCTTAACTTAGACTAAACAAAAAGTAATGACCGTCAAATTCACAACGGAATTCTGCAATTCACCAACATGGAAACATTCAGAGGTAAAGCTTGCTTATTATGGTACCATAAGGCCATGCTGAACCATTACATTTTTTCTTTCCTTTTATGTACATTTTTTCTTTCCCAAAAATTTTTTCGGGAAACATTACATTTTTTCTTTCCCGAATGTACTGACAGTTGAAGCTGTTTTTTTGCAAAATCCTCTAATTAAATAAAAAATATAACATTATAATTGCTAAGAAGCAGTTGATAAATAGAACTTAAAGAGAAGAGTGAAAAAACAAGTTTCTTTCTTTATTTGATATGCAGTTAAACATTATCATAGGCTTGGACTTACCATGACCACTCAATCATTTATTGCACTTTTTATAATTATTTCCTAATGTAATTTTTTATTTTCTGAATTTGACTACTTCAGAACTGTTGTCTTTTGCAGATTGACCTTCCTTACCATGGTTTTTTTAGACGCGCTATTTATGGCTTGTCATCCACATGAGGAAGCTATCGACCAAAGTACTGCTACAACAACTGTAGGTATTGCAATACATTAAATTTCAATATATAAGAATACATTGATATGAAACTTTCTAATTAGGAAATTTATAGATTTATATTTAGATTTAATTTTTAGATTTTCTGATTTACAAATTGTGATATCGACGAAGTTAAAACGACAAATCTATTTATTTTTCTATAATGAGCTGTAACACTTACTTCAATAGTTATCTCGAAAATTAATTCATAGTATTTTCCCATAAAGTACAATTTTGTTTTCTATTTTTTTAAATGCAATTTCCTCTGCAATGCATTTTGTGTAAAGAAATGAAGTTAATCAAAAGCTAACATAATATTTTGAACGGAAACACATAAGGAGAAAAAAAAATTAGATTGCAAAATTTTGAAATATTGCCTTAGCAGCCTAGACCAATTGCTTTGAAATTACCCATAAAAAATGCTGAATTTTGTCGACTAAAAACTACCTTTGAAAAATGCGCATATGACATATTTTATGGTTTTTGCCTTTGGGAGTGCCTAATCCCATACCTAGAGACTTGGCTATTTATGCTTTTAATTCTTCTGAGCAGAATGGCTATCTAGAAATTTTGATCTTATGTCATGGAAGGCTATGAGGATTCCTAGAGGCACAAAAGGACGTGGAAGGTGACTGGTTGTCGTCTAACCACTATTTAAGGCGAGATTTGGATGAAGAAGGGGCAACCGCTCTCCTATACGGAATAAATCCTGTTCATTTAGTATATAATGTTACTTTTTACTTTCATAATAACAGCGCAAACTAGAAATACTCCCAGAAATCAAGAGCGATTATAAATAAACTTTCACCTCTGTATTTCTGTATTTGAACTAATCCTGTATTTTTTCTGAAGACTCAATGAGAGTGACGATATTTTTCCATTAAAATACCACTTTCGGACATCTGTAACAATCCCTAATTACAAAATAATCACGGAGCCCTATTGTAGAGGTTTCAAACTATCATCTATAAATATTTGGAATTGTGCATTTTTGCCTAAAAGTAATCATGGATAAAAAAAGAGGTAAAACAACAGAAAAACTTACTTAAGGCAGGGAAATTTGTTTAGACCTTAAAAATATTTAGCCTCCATATCCAAGAGCCTTCTATAGCAAACTACGTCTGTAAATTAAATAAAAATTACGATAGATCTTGAAAACTGAAATTGAAAAACTAAAACAGTCCTAAGTTGGTTGTATTTATGATGGAAAGGGAGTTTGGTCTTCGTTCTTATTTAAAGATCATGGATGAGCGTTGTTTTTTTTTTACCAGGGATGATCATATAGAACTCTCGATATAAGATTAGGAGACGGCTGATTCGAAAAAAGATTATGTGCCCTTTTAAGTAACCAAACAGAATGGAGGGAAACCAGCCTCCTTTCCATGCCCCTTTTTTCGCAAAGACATCTGAATGAAATTCTTAAATAACCATCTGTTTCATCATAATTAAAAGGTCCAATAAATATGTAGGCACAATGGCTGTAAGTTTTGTAATTTGCCCATTTTTGACAGATATCATTTGCTACTCGGAAATATGCAGATATTTTTTGCGGAGGACTTTTCCCCAGGAGGGGGGAGGACTACCTAAACTATTAAATCCCTAGATAGAATTATCGTTACTTCTTGTAAAGTAAGAAAATAACCCGGCTTTCCAAAAAGATATATTTCCACAGCTCTTAATCCCCTTCAGCTTAGTCAGAAACAGGACTGCACAGGTGAGGTTTCGACATCGGATGAGCTGCATCGCAAACTCTTTGCCATCCAACAGATCCTTAAGATAACGCATGAAAGATTGTCTGATCACTGTAGCTATTTTCATCAATCTTGTCGACTCGACCATCATAAATGTCATATAGGTTGTGATGCAAGAAGACAATATATCAGAGAAGCTAATACTACTCATCCATGGATACTATCATCAACTACAGGCATGCATACTAGTTGGTGGAAAATTATCCTCCCTTTTTCACATCAATTTCTGGGAGAATCTCCTGTCCCCCACGCTCTCCAATTTCTTTATTGATCGGATATTGAAGTGTCCCTTTAATTCTGCTAGAGGCACAAAAGTCACTCCTGGTTTTTAAATTAGTGACCATCACTATGCGGACACCATTGCTCTGATGGCGAACGAGGCAGAAGAAGACCCGGCCATGCTATATAATGTAACTGGTATGTCAAAGATAGTAGAGTTGAAAATTGATTGGGATCAATTCAAAATTCTGCCAAATTCTGAAAGCCTGCTGATAAGCGGTATCTCTCTAGTAGTATGCTATACAAAACTACTGAAATAACACCCTTATTTGTGCTCAATAGATAGGACGATATTACTGAGGTTACAACTAAGGCTTCTCCTCTTTAAACATAAGATGGATAGAACTTGAAAAACGTGTTTTATTTGAATTAAGGTCGTATTATTTAGCATGAGCCAGTTCAATGAATTTTGTAAACTGGTTAATTGACATAATTTTTTCTATATAAATAGCCTTATAATAGGGTTTACTATCAATCCTGAAGCACAATTCAAAAATGAACAAGCAATTACAAATTAATTGTTCTAATATAAGTAATTTCAGATTATGTATGCAATGAATTATTATTTTGCACTTTAATATAAAAATACAAATTTTTCATTGATCAAGATTTACATTGAAAAAATCTGATATCCTATGTGTCCCACGAAGGTTAACTTCAAACTAATGACGGTTAGATCGACAACAAGTTTTCTTGTTTTGAACTATTATCAAATACGGCGATATAAAGCGCCTTGCCTCTGCGTGCGGGAGTTAACATGACAGAAAGAAAGTTCATAAGTTAATCTGAGGTAGTTAAATTTCAGCAGTTTCTTCATACTAGTTTCAATAATCAATTATTTTTGAATAGACAACGGTGTGAAAGCGCATTAAATTGCGTAAAGAGCAAAAAACTGATGGTTGCAAAAATATATGTTTATATATATATATATATATATATATATATATATATATATATATATATATATATATATATATATATATATATATATATATATATATATATATATATATATATATATATATATATATATTAAAAATGGGATTACATAAACTCAAAAGCCTTGAAAAACTAAAAGTTTTAAGCTTAGTAGAAATCGTTTTTAGAAATTCGACACCGTATGTCAAGTGCCGTGGCCTTATGCTGCCTCCCCTCGGGGACATAGCAAATGCAGTGGGTTTCAAGTTACTAAACTGTCAGACTGTAGAAGCCATTTTAATTAATTCAGAAGTTTATAAATGATTCAAAAATGCTGAAATGATTTATTTTGAATTCTGAGAAGTAACTGTAGATATATGTTATAGCTCTATGATACTATACATGACACTTTTTATATAAATAAAAACACAAGGCTCAAATTCAAAGCTATTATAGGGAAGTACAAAAGATTTCCTGGTCCTTAGAATCCCCCTCACTAGCTTTAACTTAGTTATTCAGTGTAATTTTTTTCATTTTTTCATTTAATCATTGACAGAAATTTCTATTAGATTTCAGTTTGAATTATTTTATAATTATTTTTAACTTCGTCTTACTACTACTACTTCTACTAGTACTATTACTATTACTACTACTTCTATTTTTACTATTGATTTATATTGTTTTCTCTCTATGCATTATTTTTTTTATAGATGATGAGGGTAACAGCTATGAATATTAAAAGATTTTTTAAATTATAGGTCAATGAAGATTCATTAATATCACCAAAAAGACCCTGCACAGATAATGAATATTTTTTTGAAGACTTTTTGATGAAAAACACACGCCAACTCCAGGTCTCATTGATTGCAAAATACTCGACAATCTTTTGAATATGGTTGAGACCATGCAGAACTCACAGGAACTGATCCTTTCCCCTATTGAAAGCGTACGAAAAATTAAATTTATCTTCTCCCCCACACCGTATTTGTATGCGTTTGTGTGTGTGTGTGTGCTTATGTGTGTGTTAATATTTTTTACTCATTTATTATGCATGTGTTTTAAATGATGTGGTAAATTTCTCGTTAGTATTACTTTTTTGACTTTATAAAACGATTTCATAAAAAACATATATTCAATTATTGCTTTTATAGGTTGGCCTAGCTGAATTATCACCACAAACTCGTATAACTTATCTAAGTGTGTGGAAATACCTGTATTGTCACCACTAGTACAATTTCAGGGTAATCACCTCATTGACCTGTCCTCAGTTAAGAACAAGCTAAAATGGTACGTCAAACTAGCTTGTTATAATTTCGTTTTGAAACGTGCTCATGAAAATAATGGTGAAATGGGAAGCCAAGTTCCCCCACCACACTTTCTAAAGCCACAGGACTTCAAAAGGCATTAGCGAGACAGTATCTACAAAATGAGCCATATTATACTCATCATCGAAATCATACGGCTTACCGTAATCATTACCAAAAAATTAAGGCCTTTTTCTCATTTTATATAATACAAGTAAATCTTTTAACTCTGGAGGAATTCAAAGGCGTCACAATACACCGTACAAATATATTCTAATGGCAATCAATGTCTTTACTCGCTATGCATATGCACTCCACTTGTGGACAAAGAGCGGTATTGAAGTTGCTAAGGCTATAAAAAGTATTCATGACCAAGATTGTTATAGAAAAATTCAAATAGATCTACTGAATTTGTTAATCCTAAATGGTACTGAATGGTACTGAAGTACCTGAATGGTACTGAATTTGTTAATCCTTATGTAGAGAAGTAGTTGCTGAAATGTAATACAATGCTCTATCATAGTCATAGTTCTATAAAAGCTTTACTTATCAAACACGTAATAAGAACTACTTGACTTTTAATTTCAAGGTATTGTACATTGAAAAATATAGCTGCTTTTATTCAAGATTTAGATAAATCTTACAAATTTATAATCAAATTCCCCAACAGTATCTGTCCAAAATTAGCCCTTAGAAAGTTCATCGAGGAAATCATGACACACTTGACACTTTTCTTAAGTAAAATTCCAGTGAAAAGTTTGTGGAGAATTGACCGAACGATTGATAAGAACTATTTGAGTTTTAATTTCAAGTTATTGTACATTGAAAAACGCTGCTGCTTTTACTAAAAATCTAGACAAAATCTTACAAGTTTATAATCAACTTCCCCAACAGTCTCTGTCCAACGTTAGCGCTTAGGAAGTTCATCAAGGAGAACATGACACACTTGGCACTTTTTTTGAGTAATATTAATAAACGTTATTAATACGGTATATTAATAAATATTAATATGTTATGACGAAAAAATTCAATGTTACTGTTAAAGTTTGAATTAATAGAACTACTAATATTTTTGGAAAGGGAAATTACTTATCCATTTGAAAAGGGAATTACTGGTCCACTGGACTATTTGAAGTGTCAACAATCCATGGCACTAAACCTATATTATATCGTCTGCGAGATACCAAATGATCAAAAGATTTTCGGTGGTTTCTGCGACTATAAGCGTCAAAAAGTAAAAAAAATTAGTGAAATCTATCGAACTGAAAAGATACTAAAGAGTCGTACACACAGGGGCAAGAGACAAATGGGAGTTCTTTCGCTAGGATATAACTCTGACTCTTTGGTAGCATTTGAAGACACATAGAATTTCCAATGATTTCTATGTGACATTCACGTCCAATGTCTCTGAACCACTCTACATTAATTTGAATAAAACAAGTGATTTTTGGACAAAACTCTCTCACCATCAAAGCTGGTGGCAAGTATGAATTTGCTCTTGTCGATTGCATTCTCAAAAATAAACACATATAGAATGTCGGAGGATTTCTATTTGACATTGATGACCAATGTTTCTGATCCAATCTACAATGATCCGAAAAGAAACAAGTGATTGTTGGACGAAAATTTTTTCACCATCAAATTCGATGGCAAATTGAAGTTGCTCATGACAATTGTATTCTCAAAAATACATATGATATCCAAAGAAAAGATCGTATTTATGAAATAAAAATTAGACCACATGATTGGCCACTCGTTACCGAGCAATGGATAAAAACAATGAACTTGGTTGAAAATGCCATCATCTCTTTAACATACAAAGACATTGTAGTAAAATGATTTGTGTCGTGATACCAATAGAAGAATCTTCACTCGTAAAAATGGTGCCGTTCAATTTGATTATTCAGTGGGACAAGGCATGATTTACATTAGTTCTACCATTGAAATTTAAGGGTTTTTCTCAACGATAATCTGAGAGATACTCTGGTTTTAAACAGAATATAATCAATGGCAGAAGGGCTGGAAGCACTAGTGGTATGGATCGTTTAATTTTCGCCAAATATCCACCTGGCTTCTCCTCAGACAGTTATACATTATTCTACGCTTCATTCGTTGTAATACCGAAAGTTGGCAATAGCAACATTTCTTACGTGCTCTTGAACAAAAACCAGTCAATATCATATTCATTATTACAATATAAAGCTTCTTCATTATATTCTTGTGAACACTTCCTATTGGGAACTCTGCCAGCTAACATTAAGAACTGAATTAGGTAATCCTTTGGCAATAACATAAGGTTTGGCCGTGATTATATGGCATTTTCGACTCGTTCAATAGTAAGATGTCTAATCAAAAAAAATGTATTTGTTTGTCCTGGTATTGATTGCTATGTTGCTACTCTTGGTCCAAGACCAAAGAGACATGGAATGGACTATTACAAAGGTCGTTCATCAACGTTGGGCTATGGCCTTGGCACATGGTTTCCTCGGCTGTTTTGCTCTGTACTACCCTCGGCTAAAAAATATATTGCACCAGTCACCGCTGAATTTGCATCCTCCACGCTGAACGATCTGGCATCTGGCAAGAATTTAAAAAAAAGGTGTATCGGAAAATCACAGATTTAGTGCACAATCCCTTGGAGAGTGATTGAAATCTTTGTAAAGTGGGAAAGGTTTGAAAAGGTCAAGAAATACTGCATTACCCATCAGTTTCTACTCAGGTCAGAAACGAAAGACATCACTCTTGTCAAAGAAGAAAATAAACAAAGGAAGAAAATTGTTAAATAAAAAAGGATTTCTTTTTCTTGACTAAAATGGCATACCTACCTCAAAAGAAATCCCATCCATTAATCACTTTATCTTTAAGTCTATTCAATGCAATAACTGTTGATGTGAGTGTAAAACATGTTTACTATGAACAATTTGACCCACAACAATCACTCTCTGAAAATATTCGTTTTCAAATTTATTCCAGTGAAGATTATATCGCTGATTTGTCACCCTTATCTATAGATTTACATGTGGTAGTTAAGAAATCTGATAATGAAATACCAAGTCTTACTGATGGAATATCCTATGAAAATTGTTTTGCATAATCTATTTTGACAAATCAGTGTGTACAGAAATGGAATATTGGCAAGAATCAGCAAAAATATCTCAAATTATACGAGCTAAATACAATTCATGCTAATGACACCAAAGTCATATAAGAATTGAGGGATTCAGCCGATGGATATGAATATAAGATAGACACTAACACTACAAATGCACTTAGAGAGACGACAGCTAATGAATTACATTTAGTTGGGAAAATAAATCACGAGATAATTAATATATCCTAATGGCTACCACCAAATAAGAAGGTGGACATAAAATTAATGCTTGCTCTATCCAATTTCATTTTGCGAAAGGTACTTGCTACAGCACCCAATGTAATAGTTTCTCTCACTTCGGCAATACTTCATGTGTGAAAGCAACAAGTTATGAGTTCTGTTGCTTTGGCATTGGAAAACTTTGTGCTAGTGGAAAGAATATCAAACTGTTTGTTCCTCACACAATGACCAATCAGCGAGATTTTACAACGTATTCACTCACCTTGACCAAATCTTCATTTATCAATGGTGGAATTCCTTCAAAACTGGCATTGGGATTTGTAAAAAGTGCTAGTGCCAAAGGATCGTGGTCAAGTTCCCCGCATAAATTTGAAATGTTTGGACTTTCCTCTCTTGCGTGTAAAGTAAATTTAATCACACTCTGCAAGTTATCCTTTTATAAATCATATAGGATACCGTATGAGTTGACATTGCAGTCCCTAGATCAAGATTCACAAATGGATGAAAATGGTAAAACTGATACATTGTTTGAAAAACTCATGGTGTTATTGTATTGGACTTTTCTGGTACTCAAGATATGACCATCGTACGAACGAGGGTTGAATGTTTAGAGTGCACCTTTTCCAGGCCATTAGCTAGTAGTATTACATTGATTTCATTAAATCAATTCGAAAATTACTGGGAAATCACTCCTGAAGGCATTGTTCTTCTGGATCTCGCACAATGAACACAAACCAAATAATCAGCGTATTTAATATGGATTCATACACTTCCAAATACAAATCCTATTGTATACCCTTAGATTTTCTTGAAAAAAATTAAAGTGTTAAAAATATCCTTATCATTGTTAATAGTAGTCCATCGAACGTTAGGACAGGTCATTGGCTATGCATCTTTCAAACAGCAAAGATTATAGAACTTTTGAAAGCATTGAGAAAACCATTATTCGAAACCAGAAGAGAGTTCAAGATTTAACGACAAAAATAATGGTTTTCATGCACTATTATGTAACGTTTTCTGATTTCTTGGCTACCAACCCTCTACTGAAGGACTTCCTAATAGAAAATACATTGTCATACCTTTATAATATTGACTTCAGTACCGTACAAATAATATGTACAATATAATACAATATAATAATAATATGTTCTAAAAATATTTGCCAATTTTTATATCAGTACAAGAATGTATATACATACAAATGACTTTTTTCCTCTTTAGATTTCTTCTTCTATGTATAGGTAAACTGTCGTGAACAACTGATGGTGGCACACCATTTGAATTTAATGTATATTGATCTTGATATGCAAACTCATGGTCATATTTTCTACACTACAATATAACTTCACTCTTATTGTATCGCTTTTCTAAGTCAACGATACTTTTTTCATTCATACTGTAACAGTCAAGTGTTTCAATTTGCTTATTTTAAGCAGTAGCACATATAGTGTTTTCAAATGGAGAATCACTTTCTCTAACAGTCAAGTGAAAATCAGTAGGTTTACAATCATTGTCTTCTCAGCGATGACGTAGAAACCGTATTCTCTTATTATTCCAACAGTTGAATCGGAGACCCGATTCTTCCTCCCAAAACAAATTAAAACAACAGCGATGCCAGTCTCTTAGAAATAAACTGAAATCTCGTTTAGGGTTCTTTTCAATCATACCGGGATAGGTATTTTCCCACTGATCACAGTTATCATGGTGACAAGTGGAACATAGGAATCCTTTATTGTGAGAGTCACAAATTTCTTTAGGACAGGAATTAAAATCTTTAATTTGTATTTAATATCACTTATGCAATTTACACGGATTGCATAATCTACACTTTTCATCATACTTGTCAAAAATTGTACAAGTCCCACAGGATGACCAGCTGCCCTGTGTATACATGCATAGTGACACGTATAGAGCATTTTTTCAGTTTTTGACTCTCTCACTGCCAAAATGAAACTGACGTACGATCGATAAAAAGAATGTTGTTTTCTTGAGAAAGAGAGAGAGAATAGAGAGTAGTCGTGTGAAATCACGATTCAGCTGAATCTATTTGAACACGATCTTCTAAGTTGTCGATTTATTAATTGTTCTCATGAAAAACTCATTTGAAAGGGTCTTAAATCATCACTGAATTTCTAAGGTAGTGTTCAAAAGCAAAGCCACAATGACCTTTTGTTTTGTTTCGATCAGTATATTAATAAATGGAGTAAATGTATTGGCCCGTGACTTATAAGCATCATACAATAACTAAAGGTTTTAGATTCAACTTTCATTAATTCATCACGTGTTCTTTGAGAAAATGTTTTCTTTTGCACAAATAATTTTAAAAAATGATCATTTAGATTTAGAAAATTTTCCAAAATCACAAGTTTCGGTACAATTTTATGTTTCATAAATCCATTCATTTTTTAATCCTAACGCTCTCACAGTTGAATAAAGACTAACGAAGATTTCTTCTACATCGAGAAAATTTCTTGAGAGAGAGGAATGGTAACCTACTAAAAATATCTAATAAGAAAAACACTTTCGATTTAGAAACATTTTTATTACATAATTACATTAATATACCACTTATTTTTCAGTTACTCATTCAACTTATTGTCCTCAAGATATTTTACTATTGTATATAAATCAGCTTTAAGTCTATGTATATGGAATATACTAAGCTTTGCTGCAAAACATAAATGTTCCTGCAATTTGAATTTGCTCACTGATAAAACATATCGTTCGTACATTTCATCCAATTCAATGCATACTCGAGATTCACTTGTAATTACTACTGCTACTTTGGTATTCTTGTCTTTGTATCATTGCTGCTGTTTCCAGCCCCATTATCCCCTTCTAATAGTGTAAACAAACCACTCATTTTTGCTAGTATGTCCTGTCCAATAAAGTTCATGTTAAAGAGTGTTCAAAGTGTTCGCTCTCTGAATTTTGCTTACTTATCAATATAGAATGCACTCAAAATCCAGGCTTATATTTAATCTGGTTACTAGGGTATGCAAAAAAGAGCATGCAAAAGAGATATACCCTCTGCAGCATTGACAATCTAGTGGATAGGGAAGGTCCAATGACTGGATCTGGTTGCTAAGTAAACCAGTTATCCATATTGTGCTAATTCGCTATGTATACTACTCTCTCTAGATACCATTAGATCAGCAATTATTAACCAGGTCGAATATCTGAGATTGCCAATTGCCATATCAAAAAGCTGCAGTAAGAAGTTCAGAGAAGGATATATTCAGCGTTAATTGTCTTTGCAAATATTATGAAGAACCTTTGGAGGCTAATAGTTGTCCTACTAGGACAAAAGTTCACATTTACTAGGCAATCGTCTGCTCCGTACTTCTATACGGCTGCGAAACTTGACTCGTGAAAGTGGTGAATTTTCATGAATTTAAAGTCACAAATGACTTTAAAAAATTATTATCTAGATTTAGAAAATTTTCTAAGAAAAAAAAATGTTGTTTTCTTGAGAAAGAGAAAGAGAGGTGAGTAATCGAGTGATATCACAAGTCAGCTGAATTTATTTGAACAAGATCTTCTAATTTGTCGATTTATCAATTGTTCTCATGAAAAAATTATTTGGAGAAAGTCTTAAATCATCATTGAATTTCAAAGGTAGTGTTCAAAAGCAAATGTATAATGACGTTTTGTTTTGTTTTGATCAACATATTAATAAAGGGAGTAAATGTGTTTGGCCCATGACTTATAAGCATCATACAACAACTAAAGGTTTTAAATTCAACTTTCATTAATTCATCACGTATTCTTTGAGAAACTGTTTTCTATTGCTCAAATAACTTTAAAAAATGATCAATTAGATTTAGAAAATTTTCCAAAATCACAAGATTCTGTATAACTTTATGTTTCATAAATCCATCCATTTTTTAATTCTAATACTCTCACAGTTGAATACAGACTAACTAAGATTCTTTCTACATCGAGAAAATTCCTTGAGAGAGAGGAATGGTAACCTACTACTAATATCTAACAACAAAAACACTTTCGATTTAGAAAAATTTTTATTACATAGTTACATCAATACACCAGTCATTTTTCAGTTACTGATTCAACTTATTGTCCTCAAGATATTTTACTATTGTATTTAAATCAACTTGAAGTCTATGTATATGTAATATACTCAGTTTTGCTGCAAAAAATATCTGTTCCTTCAATTTGAATTTGCTCACTGATAACGCATATTTATTTTGCATACATTTCATCCAATACAAGGCTTAGTCGAGATTATCTTTTAATTACTACTGCTACTTCGGTATCCTTGTCTTTGTATCATTACTGCTGTTGCCAGCTCCACTATCTACTTCTAATAGTGTAAACAAACCACTCATTTTTGCTAGTATGTCTTGTCAAAAAAAAAGTTTATGATAAACAGTGTTCAAAGTGTTCTCTCTCTGAATTTTGCTTACTTATTAATATAAAATACACTGAAAATCCAGCCTTATATTGAATGTGGTTGCTACTGTATGCAAAAAAGTATGCAAAAGAGATATACCCTCTGTAGCATTGACAATCTGGTTGCTGGGGTAGATCCAATGACCGGATCTGGTTGCTATGTAAACCGGTTATCCATTTTGTGCTAGTTCGCTTATGTTAATAAGGTTTAGGATATATTATTTAGAGCCTCAGGGTGTAAGGTCAGGAGTACATTCAGTCCTTAGAGGCCAAACAAGGGTGTTACTTCAGTAGTATTGTCCCTATCCTTAGAGACCAAATAAGGGTGCTACTTCAATAGTATAGTGTAACATACTACTCTCTCTAGATACCACTAGATTAGCGATTATTAACCAGCTCAAATATTTGAGATTGCCAATTGACATAAAAGCAGCTGCAGTAAAGAAGTTCAGAGACGGATATCTTTAACGTTAATTGTCTTTACAAATGTTATGAAGATCCTTTGGAGGCTAAGAGTTGTCCTACTAGGATAAAAGTTCCAATTTACTAGACAATCGTCCGCTCCGTACTTCTATATGGCTGCGAAACTTGACCCGTGAAAGTGGTGAATTTCCATGGCCTTAGTATGTTCTACCACTCCTGTCTAGAACAAATTCTCACCGTCCTTCTTATTAATAGAGTCAGTAACATTAAATTTTAAGTCTGCCGCTACCAAAAATATTAAATTGGTGCTTTAATACAAAAAACCTCCTAACCTAGTCTGGCCATGTAGTCAGAGGCCATATAGCGCCTTCACCAAATAAGTGTTAAATTGTAAACCTTTGTGCCATTGGAAGAAGGAGAAGGGTGAACACGCAAAGACCTGGCTCAATAAAGTCA
This sequence comes from Artemia franciscana, assembly GCF_032884065.1. NCBI lineage: Eukaryota > Metazoa > Arthropoda > Branchiopoda > Anostraca > Artemiidae > Artemia > Artemia franciscana. Next base: position 9,653,497 of record NC_088867.1, on the reverse strand, counting down.
AATTTGACCTGATGCCTGGTTTTTGACACCACGGGCGAAAACGGGACAAACAATGGCTAGAAATTACTGCACCATACACTGATGACCGAGCAGCGTGGCGCTTAATCGTCTGGTGAATCATAACGCCAGGAAGAGCTGAAGAACCTATGTCCTAAGACGAGTAAAAATAAGTATTTGTTTGTTATAAGTTGATTGTTCTGCAAGAAGAGTCTGCTTTTGGAAGGTTTATGTCACCAAATAAGCAAATACCTCTGTTATTGTGCTTAGAAAGTACAAATTTACTTTTCAAAGGATTATTACAAAAGAAAATCTGTTTTGGAATGTTTGGGCTTGAAGCTTAGTAAAAGTAATACCGAAGGTTTATCATAAATAGCACAATAGTGCTACCTAAGTAAAAACCGATGCTGGCACAATGTATCATTTATTCTTTTTTTTCAGACCAGGGCACTTCGTATCGAAGGAGTTGTCGTAGAAACTTCGAAAGGGGCTTTATTTGATTTTAAATTGAAAGGACTAGTGCCCTTTTTAACAGTTGAAAGTGATTGGAGGGCAACTAATCAACCTCCCAAGACCACCATTTCTCCAAACATGCTTAATGAAAATTTTCAGATGGCAATTTTGTTCAACGTAGTTGAAAGAACCAGAAATTATACCCTAGAGGATACTATTCCCTCCCCCCTCCCCAAGGCCTTCAGGACAAGCGTTGTGGTTTATGCCCTGGGGGTATTTAAGTTATATATAGAAAGGGTGATCGTATTCACCCTTGATAATCAGAAGCTTTAGTGTCCTTTTTGAGATTCAGAGTGATCGAAGGGTGGATACCCCCCACCTTTTTTGCATTTTCCCGAAAAGCATTCTTTGAAAAAGGTGTTTCGAGATCTTCATTTGTTGGTTGTACTTGTGTGTATGTCGATAAGTTAGATTCAGTTTTTTTCCCAAGTTCTCTGAAAAACTACGGTCCTCATTTTTGCAATTTTATTTTCCTCCAATTTCGGGAGAGCATCTTGCTAATTGAACTCCTTCCTCATAAGGCTGAGACTATTTTCTTTTTCCTCTTGCTAACCACTTCTTCACATTGGGATCCTTTCTTATCTGGTCATGCGGAAAAACTGCTGCGAGCTAATTTATCACAAAATTAACCATTAATTAGTTAACTTGAAACACTATTACCAGCTTCACCCGCAGCACCCTCCTATTTAGCATTTCCATGTGACATATCATGCCCCAAAATGTGTTCCTTCCAGTACCAATCAGCTAAATAGTTGCTTTATTATTTCAGCAGTTGTACTAGAACCTTACTCAGTTAAACATATTTTGCCACTACTACAACTTTTTATATTGTCCCTAATTAACCTGTGAACTCTAAGGTTACGTATACAACAAGTTGAGAATATGAGATATCCAAATGACACAAGGCATTGGTCATTTTCACAATCCAGACAGTACTAGGGTACTTTCTAAACACGTTAAACTGATTTAAATCGACCAACGAAAGTCAACTGACTTAAATATTTGTTCTAATTTTGTAAAGAGTATTAAAGTTTACTGCTCAATTTTTTTTTAATCTACAATGAATATTTTTAGTTTAAAGATATATACCACGGCGGACAATGTTTTCCTCGCGTAAAACCGTGTTGTCCTCTGGCAGACAGAGTAACACTCATAGAATCAACCTTGATTTCTTTTTCTTTTGACCTGTTGCCTTTAATGCTTAGAAATCGCACTAAAAATTAAATCAAATGCAAATTTTCCAGTCAACGGGAACAAGCCCAAAAACTTATTGAACTTAAATCCTTTCAGAACGGTATAACTTGGATTTACCAAAATTTATGGTTTTATAAATTTTGCCGCCCTTGTCAGTTATCTCTCCCGTCCCTACTTCAGGTTTAAGTACCCTCTTAGTACTAACAGGTTCTTACTCGTTTTGAAGCTGCTTTTGACAAAAACGACAAATTTACTTAAGATTCATCTTAGAATGGTCGTATAATGGCAAAAAACTACTTCTGTTGTCTAGAATATACCCATTTTTGCTGAAAGTAAGAGGTGCGGGTCTTAGTAAAACACTATAATTTTCGCATCTTCATCGTAAGTTCTTTTGTTCTCTAGCTCAGTGATTTATTTTTTTAATGATTTATATTTTGTTTATTATGTTAAATAAATTCAAGTAATTGAAATTCCTACCTATTTTCATAAAAATCCGTATTTAAGCCCAGGTAATTGTTTTTTTTTTTTTTTTTTCCGCTTAGCATTTTTCTCCTCACATGCTCTTACATAATTCCTTGCAAAAAAAGGCCACGATTTGAACATTTCTCGGTGGCGTTAATATTTTACTAATCTTCTAGTTTGACGTTACTTGCGATATTTTTATCTTTCGCTTATTATTACCAGTAATTGTATGGCAGAACATATTTAAAATACATAGAAACATATCTTCTTTTCAAATATTCACAAAAATAGGTTTTTAAAGGCAAGTTAAGAACGACATTAAAACTAAAAGTGAACAGAAATCATCTTGCATATGAGAAGGAAGGCCGTCCCTTAACCCTTAACCCATTATATATTCGAAAGTTTAGTCAGTGCGTAGCTAAAAACAAATTGAGTGTAAAAATATAACCTCCTGATTATTATACAGTAAGTGTCCTGATCACCGATTGCCTTTCAAATTACTTGAACTATAAGTTTATTTTTTTAGAGTAAACGCAGACAAAGAAACCCTTTCTTACCTGAGGCGCTACGGATAATACATGTTTTTAAATCATGTTGTTTTTCTAAAAGGGCATTTTTTCTTGAAGAGTTGGTGCAATAAATGAGAACTTTGGCATAGAAAGTGGGAGGACGGCCAAGGAGGTTGCAGCCATTCTCATTCACAGTATAATTTCTCTTTGTTTTAATGTTTATTTTGTAGTGCCTTATAATTTTTTAATTTCTGTTTTTTTTTACGATTATTCTGTAATTTAAGTATGAGTGTTGCTCCCTCTCTAGTCCCTACGTCTTTATGACTGTCTCTGGTCTTTACCCTGAAGTTTATAAAGCGCTTGCGTTTGCGCTATTGTCTAGTAGATAAAAGTGCCGCTGCTATCTCGCGGCAAAAGGTTGGAGCGTCTGGATAACAGAAAAAGAGAATGAAAAGGAAAGATACAAAGAAAAGGGTGATCACTTAAATGACAAGGAATAGACAATCCACAGGTTGAGCTTAAGCTTGAACATCCGTTGTTATCAATAAACTCAGGTGATAAGAAAAGGTTAGCCACCCCAGGTCTGAAGTGAGCTGAACCTAAAACCTTAGAACTGCCTTAAATAGTTCTTTCTAAATTCATAAAATTATTTAGGTGCTTTTGCTTTCTTTGACAATTTTGATACTATTTTTTGAATATTCCTAATAAAAAAAGGCTTTAAAACACAAAAGCCAGTCCAAATTCGGTGTTCTATCCTCCATTTCTACTTGCTACTACACTAATCAATTAGAAAAACAACAAATTTCATCAATAATCTTGAGAGTATTGACAAAATAAAGCTGAAAGCATCTGTGATTCCAGTGCCAGCACATCGAGAAACAAATAATTTAGTGAGAAATTCTGAAGCTGGTGTTTGTCATACAGAAGTGGATTCCCGTTCTGAAAATGAGAAGTTGGAGGAACGAAACAAGATCCAAAGAAGTTCTATCAATATCTCAAGGAAAAAAATCAGAGACATTCGCTCTGGGATGCTGCGCAACCGTTCTAATCAAGTGAAGTTGACAAAGCAGTGTGTGATGGCAGAACTTGTAGACAAGATACTTCTGTCTGTATTTGAGAACGGTGGTATGAGTGGACTTGTTAAAACTTTCACCGATGGTCTGCTCCCTCCATCTACTCGTACAATCAAGAGAAACGTCTTTCAAGCACAGAAAAAGAAACTTGTAAAGTTTAAAGCAGATATGAGAGAGGCCCGAACAGTTTCGTTGACCTTTGACTTCTGGCCATATGCAGAAGGGGGCTATCTGGTAGCAACTTTGTATCTCCAGCAAATGAGTGGATAATGGGCCGTCCAGTGTTGCATATTACACTTTAGGTGCTTGAAAGCTAGACATACAGCTGAAAATATACTCGCAGCTATTACAGTGGCCCTGAATAAATATACAATTGAAGAAAATGTATTTTTATGTAGCACCTGATTTCGATTCAAATGTTGTTAAAGCCTACTACATTCAAGGGATTGAATGGTCCTCATGCTCTGGTTTATTGACTTCTTCTTTGTGAAACCAATGCTCTCAGGTTTTAGGGAGATGCTAGGGATATTTAATGGATGATGCTGAGGAGTCGGATGAAGAACGGGCGTTTGACAATTGGACTGAAACAATCTCTGATTCTGGAGGCAGCACTAGGGACATAGCACCAGTGTTAATAAATTCTGCGCTGCAGAAGTCACAAAAAAACCTGAAGCTACTGAACAAACTGAATGACCATCATGACATTTTTGACGGTCTTTGTAAGGACATGAGGCTGAGTGGTCACATGAAACAGCATAAAAACCATGATTAGTTTCTCTCTCCAGTGAGTGCCTTCCAGAAGTCTTATGAAAATGATTGATATATTAAGGTCGAAGAACTGGAAGTGGCCGAGCAGAAATGGTTGAATCTTCAGAGCACGTCATGTTGTTTGTTCTCTTTTGAAGATGCATCTAAGATTGCCAGTAAATCTATCCTCACAATATCGAGCAAAGCATATATGCTGATAAAGGTAAGCTTCTGAAAGGTGAGATTTACAAACTAGCTCGAAAATTCTCTCAAGCATCAGCTCTTATTCCAGTTGAAGAAATACTTCGTTCGCAACTCCAAATTCAAATTGGAGATATACCAATATGCAGCATGCTTTGATGCACTTGCCTATGAATGACTTTGGTGGAGAGAATGGTGGCTAGACAGTCACTCATAAGCTTACTTAGCAACTTATGCGAGCTCGCTCCCTTAGATGAGAATAGAAATATGAAAGAACCAGAGAGTCAGAGAACAATGACTACTTTTTTTGGTTTTTAAACAAAACAGGACTACCAACCTCTATCAAAAGATCTGATATCACAGCAAGTCGGAATACGGAAAACAAAGTCAAAGTATATGAAGAGAGAGAGCTCTCGTCTATCTTGCTGAACGCCAACGAAATGGCCAGTCGGTAATTAGCTTTTTTTTCAATTTTTTTTAGCTAGCCCTTGAAACTAATGCTTTTTCAGCTAAGAAGAATCTCTAGTCTAACTCCAAGACATACTTCGGAGATTGACAGCCTAGAGCTCAATATTTACTTTAAAATTGGTCAAAAACAGAGCAAGAAGCTTACAGTACTATTAACTTAGATTTCGGAACGAAGAAAGTAATGTCGAGGAGTTTGCAAATAAGTGAAAAGGGTTTATAGCACAAGTCTGTAGAAAAGGTCACTCTAGTCATTTATGATTGTTCTTATTCACGAATTTTAGATACTGTGGATTCAACAGTAGCTAAAATCAAACAGTTCGTGGTAACGAACTGTGGTAAGGAGCAACCCGGCTCAATAGTAACCAAAACTATAAAAAATGGAATTTTTGTACCAATAGTTACATCGAAAGAATCGCATTTTAGTGATGAAATTAAATAAAAAAAAACAAGTTTTTTCAACTGAAAGTAAGGAGTGACATCAAAACTTAAAACGCACAGAAATTACTTCGTATATGAAAGAGGCTGCTTCCTCATCAACGCCCCGCTCTTTACGCTAAAGTTTGACTCTTTCTCTCAATTCTTCTTTCTAAAACAGTAAAAAACTTTAGCGTAAAGAGCGGGGCGTTGATGAGGAAGCAGCCTCTTTCATATACGAAGTAATTTCTGTGCGTTTTAAGTTTTGATGTCACTCCTTACTTTCAGTTGAAAAAACTTGTTTTTTTTTATTTAATTTCTGAACGTTTTTGAATCAATGCATGTTTTGATTTTGGCTCTCCGCAGAGGAATAATCAAAACGAAATTTGCATATTTTTTTTTTTTGGCTCAATGGCTTTCTCATAATTTTGATCGAATGATTTTGAGAAAAAAAGAGTGGGGGACGAAGCCTAGTTGCCCCCCGATTTTTTGGTTAATTAAAAAGGCAACTAGAACTTTTAATTTTTTACGAATCTTCTTATTGGTAAAAGATTTACGTAACTTATAAATTAGCTTACGTAAAGAACTTTTGTATTCTCATGTTTTTATTACATATATGAGGGGATTCGCCCCATCGTCAGTACCTCGCTCTTTACACTAAAGCTTAAATTTTATCCCAATTCATTAAGAATGACCCCCTGAATCACAAAAGCCGTAGAATAAGTAGTTGAAATTACCGAAAATACTTTAGCGTAAAGAGCGAGGTATTGAAGGAGGTGAGCCCCTCATATGGGTAATAATTTCTGTTTGTTTTAAGTTTTATTGCTGTTCCTTACTTCCAGCTGAAAAAGCTTTTTCACTTTTATTTTTTAATTGTTTTTTTTAAATAATGCTAGTAAATCCTGCTCTCCCTTCATGGAAATTTTCTTCTCCCATTACAAATTCTCGAAGGAAAGTTCCCCCAGCATATCCCCCTCTTCTCAACCCCTCCCCCAAACCAAAAAATCCTCCTGAAAACGCCTGTATACTTCCCAATAACCATTACTATATGTAAGCACAGGTCAAAGTTTGTAACTTGTTGCCCCTCCCACGGGGACTGTGGGGGAGTAAGTCGTCCCCAAAGACAAAGTTATAAGGTTTTTCGACTACGCTGAATAAAATGGCTATCTCAGAATTTTGATCCGTTGACTTTGGGAAAATAATTAGCGTGGGAGGGGGCCTAGGTGTCCTCCAATTTTTTTGGTCACTTAAAAAGGGCACTAGAACTTTTCATTTCCGTTAGAATGAGCCCTCTTGCAACATTCTAGGACAACTGGGTCGATACGATCACCCCTGGAAAAAAAAAAAAAAAAAACAAATAAACACGCATCCGTGCAAAAAATGCAAAATTCCACATTTTTGTAGATAGGAGCTCGAAACTTCTACAGTAGGGTTCTCTGATACCTTGAATCTGATGGTGTGATTTTCGTTAAGATTCTATGACTTTTAGGGGGCGTTTCCCCCTATTTTCTAAAATAACGCAAATTTTCTCAGGCTCGTAACTTTTGATGAGTAAGACTAAACTTGATGAAACTTATATATTTAAAACCAGCATTAAAATGCGATTCTTTTGATGTAGCTATTGGTATCAAAATTCCATTTTTTAGAGTTTTGGTTACTATTGAGCCGGGTCGCTCCTTACTACAGTTCGTTACCACGAACTGTTTGATTTTAAATATATAAATTTCATCAAGATTGGTCTTACCCGTCAAATGTTACAAGGCTGAAAAAATTTGCCTCATTTTAGAAAATAGGGTGAAATACCCCCTAAAAGTCATACGATCTTAAAGAAAATCACACAATTAGGTTCAGCGTATCAGAGAACCTTATTGTAGAAGTTTCAAGTCCTTATCGACAAAAATATGGAATTTCGCATTTTTTGCCAGAAGACAAATCACGGATGCGTGTTTGTTTGTTTTTTTCCCCAGGGTTGATCGTATCGACTCAGTGGTCCTAGAATGTCGCGAAAGGGCTCATTCGGACGGAAATTAAGAATTCCAGTGCCCTTTTCAAGTGACCAAAAAGTTTGGAGGGCACCTAGGCCCCCTCCCACGCTCATTTTTTCCCCAAAGTCACCGGATCAAAATTCTGAGATAGCCATTTTGTTCACCATAGTCGAAAAATCTAATAACTATGTCTTTGGGGACGACTTACTCGTCCGCAGTCCCCGTGGGAGGAGATGTAAGTTACATACTTTGACCTGTGTTTACATATAGTAATGGTTACTGGAAAGTGTACAGACGTTTTCAGGTTTTTTTTTTGGTTTGGGGGAGAGTCGGGGGGGGGGGAGGGCTTACGTGGGAGGATCTTTCCATGGAGGAACTTCTCATGGGGGAAGAAACTTTCAATGGAGGGGGTGCAGGATTTTCTAGCATTACCTAAAAAACAATAAAAAAATAAATATGAAAAGTTTTTTCTACTGAAAGTGAGGAGCAGCATTAAAACTTGAAACAGACAGAAATTATTACGCATATGAGGTGTGTACCTCCTCGTAATACCTCGCTGTTTACGCTAAAGTATTTTTAGTAATTTCAACTATTTATTGTGCCGGCTTTGTGATTCAGGGGTCGTTCTTAAGGAATTGGGACAAAATTTAAGCTTTAGTTTAAAGAGCGAGGTATCGACGAGGGTTGAACCCCCTCATATACGTAGTAAAAACATACGAATATAGAAGTTCGTTACGTAAGTTAATTCGTAAATTACGTATATTTTTTACTTATGAAAATGTTCGTAAAAAATTAAAAGTTATAGTTGCCTTTTCAAGTAATCAAAAATTGGAGGGCAACTAGGCCTCCTCTTTCGCTCCCTTTTTCTCAAAATCTTCCGATTAAAACTAAGCCCCAAAAAATTAATATGCAAATTTCATTGTAATTATTTATGCGCGGAGAGCCAAGTCCAAAAAACATTAATTCAAAAACGTCCAGAAATTAAACAAAAAAAAACAAGTTTTTTTAAAGAAAGTAAGGAGCGACATTAAAACTTAAAACGAACAGAAATTAATCCGTATATGAAAGGGGCTTTTCCTCCTCAACGTCCCGCTCTTTACGCTAAAGTTTTTACTGTTTTAAAATGTAGAGTTAAGAGAAAGAGACAAACTTTAGCGTAAAGAGCGGGGTGTTGAGGAGTCAACACCCCGCTCAAACTCAAAGACAAACTTTCATATACGGAGTAATTTCTGTTCTTTTTAAGTTTTAATGTCGCTCCTTACTTTCTTTAAAAAACTTGTTTTTTTTTGTTTATCTAGCAAAGAGTGAATATCGGCCCATCTTAGCCAAAAATAAAAAAGTGTGTTTTTAGAAACACTATCCTATGCAAAAAGAAACTTATTTGAAACTGATTCAGGAATTCTATCTATTATCCTTGTTAAATCTGAAGATAAAAATACAGTCCTCCGTCCTAAAAACCAAAGAGAATCGTGTTTTTAATTGTTTTAAAGTTTGTATGTTTTAATTGTTTTAATTTTTAATTTTAATTGTTTTAATTGTTTTAAATTAAGCATTTAAGCTTTTAATTGTTTTAAAAATCAGAATTGTGGCAAAGAGTCAAACTTTAGCGTAAAGAGTGAGGGATTGCGGAGGGGACAACCCATCTCATATACGGGGTAATTTCTGTTCGTTTTAAGTTTTAATGTCGCTCCTTACTTTCAGTTAAAAAACTAGTTTTTTATGTAATTTCTGAACGTTTTTGAATTAATGCATGTTTGATTTTGGCTCTCCACACATAAATTATTAAAATGAAATTTGCATACTAATTCCTTTTTTGGCTAAATTTCTTTCTCTTAGTTTTGATCCTACGATTTTGAGAAAAAAGGGATGGGGAAGGAGGCCTAGTTGCCATGCAATTTTTCGGTTACATAAAAAGATGTTGGGGTGGATAACTTAAGAATTAACTTACGTAACAAACTTTTATATTCTTTAATTTTTATTATGTATATAAGGGGGTTTTTACCCTCGTTAATACCTCGTTCTTTCCACTAAATCGTAAGTTTTGTCCCAATTCTTTAAGAATGACCCCTGAATCAGAAAGGCCGTAGAATAAATAGTTCAAATTACTAAAAATACTATAGCATAAAGAGCGAGGTATTTATATCCTCCTAAATACCTCGCTCTTTATGCTAAAGTATTTTTAGAACCCCTCATATGCGTAATAATCTCTGTTCGTTTTAAGTTTCAATGCTACTCTTTACTTTCAATTGAAAAAACTTTTCCATGTTTATTTTTTCATTGTTTTTTTATAGTAATTTTAGAAAATCCTGCGCCCTTTTCATTGAATTTTGTTCCCCTATGACATATTTCTCCAAGTAAAGCTCCTCCCACAAAGCCCCCTCCCCTCAACCCCACCTCCAAAACAAAAAAAAATCCCCTGAAAACGACTGTACACTTCCCAATAACCATTATTATATGTAAACACTGGTCGAAGTTTATAACTTGCAGCCCCTCCCCCAGGGACTGTGGGGGAGTAAGTCATTCCAAAAAACATAGTTATTATGGTTTTTTACTATGCGGAACAAAATGGCTATCTCAAAATTTTGATCTGTTGACTTCGGAGAAAAAATGAGCGTGGGAGGGGGCCTAGGTGCCTTCCAATTTTTTTGTCACTTAAAAGGGCTCTAGAACTTTTCATTTCCGTTAGAATGAGCCCTCTTGCGACATTCTAGGACCACCTGGTCGATACGATGGCCCCTGGGAAAAAAAACAAAAAACAAATAAACACGCACCGTGATTTGTCTTGTGGCCAAAAATACGAAATTCCACATTTTTGTAGATAAGAGCTTGAAAATTTTGCTATAGGGTTCTCTGATACGCCGAATGCGATGGTGTGATTTTCGTTAAGATTCTGTTACTTTTAGGGGGTGTTTTCCCCTATTTTCTAAAATAAGGTAATTTTTTTCAGGCTCGTAACTTTTGATGAAAAGACTAAATTTGATGAAATTTATATATTTAAAATCAGCATGAAAATCTGATTCTTTTGATGTATATTTTAGCATCAAAATTCCGTTTTTTAGAGTTTCGTTTACTATTGAGCCGGGTCGCTCCTTACTACAGTTCGTTACCACGAACTGTTTGATTACATCCCGGAGCTCAAAAAATGTACTGTCAACCATCTCGTGGTCCCTGCCACGAGTGTACCCAGTGAGCAGATATTTAGTATAACTTGGTACTTTGTTTGCAAGCAGTGTGTGAGTATAACTGACAAAACCCTTGAAACGAGAATGTTTTTAAGTGACAAGTTCAAAGTTTTGATTTATTAATTATGAAAAACTTTGAACCTTAAACTTGGTTGGACGAAAAGTCTTCTGATTGTACTACAAAATGGAAGTTGGTAGTGAATTATAGTGGAGTATGTTTACCATTTGGTCGAAACTTCTGCAATTTCTTATTTGAATGAAGAGTTTATTCCTATTATTTTATACTCAGTTATTCAACATCTTGAAGTGACAAGAGCGAAATCGTGCAGTGCTCAGGTCCTCTAATAAGTCTTAGAATCACACGTACATTTGGGGTCATATCGTATGTGCATATGGTCGATTAAAAAAAGAAATGAGATTAGTGGATTTGGGATGGTATCAAAGCGGTTTCCTTAATCTTGCTTGTGGGCTGCAGCGTATAATTTTACCCAGTATGGATGGCAGGTTGTGAGATCCTAAAAAAAGAGGAAGATAAGCGAAAACAAAAAAAACAGGTGATTTCTGTTTTTCCAAAAAGAGAACAGAAAACAGATACAGATCACCTTTTTTGACGGATCTCTTCTGTTCTGTTTTTATTTCATCTTTTTTTTCTATTTCTGTTTTTGTGAAAAAAAGAAACAGTGTCGAGGCTCAATCACAATACTTCAAAAATAAAATTGACTCTGAAAAACATGACATGCTAAAACATTTTTAAGGAGAAGCCAAAAATGCAAAAAAAAAAATTTCAGGAGGTAACGTATTTATTTTTAGGAGTGGGCTTTCAAGAAAATATTTCTCCTTGGATATATCCACACTCCCCTTCAGCCTTTTTTGAAGATGACTGTTTTGTTCTTTATTTTCAGAGGCAACACTTTTCATTCAATTTATATGGAAGGGGTAACAATAGAAACTTTGGAGGGTGCTCATTTGATTGGAAACTGAAATTTTTAATGCCTCTTTAAGATATCTATCGGTATCGGAGATGAGAAACCGCTCTCTCATCATCCTCATGGGACCCTCTAACAACCCGTCATGATTTTATATTTTTTTTAATAGTTGAAAGGTAGAACAACTGTTCCGTTGGATATCTCATAGCCGCTACGACTCGTGTGTTAATACCATAAACTATGGCAACTGCCAAGTGCTTAAAAGTAGCTTTTTAAAGTGGAAAAAGAGGTGGCAGGGTTTATCCAGGGTATGTTTTAGCTTTAAACTTTCAAGATCGATCCCAAGGTACTGATTTCGCTGGTACGAGTGGGTGCTAGAGAGCCCATAAAACATCAAAAGACCTCTTTTCCGTGATCAGTTAAAAATTCATAAGTCATTGGGCTGAGATGAACGCAATGTGGCAGAACTTATTTGGGGACACAGAAGCTTCAAAAATATGGTCTCAAAATTCTCAATGGCCAACTTTTCTTACTGACTTTTTGGGCCCGTGCACTTTTTTTTTATCAGATAAATGCTCCTGTGCACATAGATTTAACTACAATAAAATTTTATTAACAAGTTAAACTATCGTTGTCAAAGCGGTAATTTCACAGTAGGGAAGAAGGTGGTTTGAAAATCGACTTTTTTCTGAATGGCTCTTGCTATTGAAATATAAATTTTATGCAAAAAGTAAGTTGGATTTGGAATTCTCATAAATTTGATCGGCTGTGTTCAAAGTGGGCCACGCCAGAGGTAACCTTTCTTTTTATGTGTGCATATATTTTTCAGTTAGTCCTAGTTTAGAATCCATATATTGGAGTTGACATAAAATTAAAACGAGCTATTCTCCAAGGCCATATTAGATTATTTTTCCCGATCCGAAGGTTCTCTTTCTAACCGAAGGTGTGGTTAGAAAGAGAGAATAGAGAATTATCGTCATTGTGGTATCGACTGGAGGACCGTAATGTTCCACAAAATTGTCAGGGCAATTTTTCCTACTGACTGAAAACTTATATCATTCAGTCTTTGTCTAAAGGGAGCGTGATGGGGAAGCAACAATTTGAAGATTGGTTTCTCCCAAATCGGGGTCCATTAAAGGGCCAAGAAGAAGGACAAAAACTTTTTTTTCAAGCGGCTTAAAGTACTCTTACTCTTATTTAAAGTGGGGTATACAATTTCCTTGTTCATGTGGTAAATTGTATGTATGAAGTAAACATCAATATTTAGAAAGTAGATTACAAGAGCGTAAAAATGCAATAGATTCTTCTTTGAAATGTAACAAAAAATAATAATCTTTCGAATCAGCTTTAGCAGAGCATTTGTTTGATCTTTCGCACCATAGCACACTCTTTGATCATTTAAAAATAATTGACACTTCTGTTGGACTGTTGCAAAGTTTCTGAGATATTTTAGAAATCAAAAAATTTCTATGAGGGTATTAGTATCAAAAGAGATGAAGGGGTATGTCGATTAAATCCAATTTACACTAACTTAATTAGGGGGCAGGTCAAAATTTCAAACATTGATGTGTTTCATAATAGTCCACAAACAAGTGCCAACCTTAAAAACAAAAGTCACGATGGGGTCAATACTAGAAGGATTCAACGGACCATACCTAATTTAGCAAACGAAAAAATCCATGCAATCCTTAGTAAACAAGTTTACTTGAGCTGTTGCGGTATATAACCTTGGATTTTTCCTATACTTCAATAGATCTGAAACTTGTAATTTGAATCATGGGTCACAACCTAGAGCACATGTAAATTTTTCAAATAAATATAGTATTCCATCTTGCTAGATCTCACTACCAAATTGAATTCAAACAGTTAGTGGTAACGAACTGTAGTAAGAAGTGACCCGGCTCAATAGTAACCGAAACTCTAAAAAATGGAATTTTGATACCAATAGTTACATCAAAAGAATCAAATTTTAATGCTGATTTTAAATATATAAGTTTCATTAAGTTTGGTTTTACCCGTCATAAGTGACGAGCCTGAGAAAGTTTGCCTTATTTTAGAAAATAGGGAAAACATCCCCTAAAAAGTGATAGAATCTTAACGAAAATCACACCATCAGATTCAGCGTATCAGAAAATCTTATAGGAGAAGTTTCAAGCTCCTACCTACAAAAACGTGGAATTTTGCATTATTTACCACAAGACTGATCACAGATGTGTGTTTATGTGTTGTTTTTTTCCAGGGGCTATCGTATCGACCCATTGATCCTAGAATTTTCCAGTTGGCTCATTCTGACGGACGTTGAAAGTTCTAGTACCCTTTTTAAGGATCTAAAATTGGAGGGCACCTGGGCCCCCTCCCACGCTCATTTTTTTCAAAAGTCACCGGATCAAAATTCTGAGATAGATGTTTTATTCAACATAGTCAAAAAACCTAATAACTATATCTTTAGGGACGACTTACTTCCCCACAGCCCCGTGGGAGGGGCTGCAAGTTACAAAGTTTGACCAATGTTTACATATAGTAATGGTTATTGGGACGTGTACAAACGTTTTAAGGGGGATTTCTTTTGGTTGGGGGGAGGGGTTGATGGGAAGGGGTTGTGTGGGGGAAACTTCAATGGAGGAATTGGTCACGGGGGAAGAGAATTTCCATGAAGGGGGCGCAGGATTCTCTAGTATTTAAAAAAAGAAAAATAAATATGAAAAGTTTTTTCAACTGAAAGTAAGGAACAGCATTAAAACTTAAAACGAACAAAAATTATTACGCATATGAGGGGTTCACTTCCTCCTAATACCTCGCTCTTTACGCTAAAGTATTTTTAGTAATTTCAACTATTTATTCTATGGCCTTTGTGATTTAGGGGTCATTCTTAAGGAATTGGGATAAAATTTAAGCTTTACTGTAAAGAGCGAGGTATTGACAAGGAGGTGTACCACCTCATATACGTAGTAAAAACATATGAATATAGGAGGTTCGTTCGGTAAGTTAATTTGTAAGTTACGTGTATTTTTACTAATAAAAACGCTCGTAAGAAATTAAAAGTTCTAGTTGTCTTTTTAAGTAACCAAAAAATTGGAGGGGTAACTAGGCCTCTTTCCCCGCTTCTTTTTTTCTCAAAGTCGTCCGATCAAAATTATGGGAAAGCCATTGAGCCAAAAAAATAAATTAATATGCAAATTTTGTTTTTATTTTTCATATGCGAAGAGCCAAAATCAAAACATTTTGAACGTTTCAAAACATTCAAAAACGTTCAGAAATTAAATAAAAAGCTAGTTTTTTGAACTGAAAGTAAGGAGCGACATTAAAACTTAAAACGAACAGAGATTATTCCGTATATGAAAGGGGCTGTTCCCTTCTAAACGCCCCGCTCTTTGAGCTAAAGTTTGACCCTTTCTCACAACTATACTTTTTAAAACTATAAAACAAAACTTGAAAAAAAGCTTGTCTTGTTTGTTTTTTGTTTTTCATTTTCTTTATATATTGGGAGTAATTTATCTTTACTCAATTGCTTTTCCCCCATGATAAGGCTCCTGGGCATGAAGACAAAATATTCGTATTTTTATTATTTAAAGTTTTTGTTTTTTTTTCTGTTTTGTTCCACTGCTTTGTTTAAAAATTATACCAGTTTCCTCTCAATATTTTCATTTATTAAGTTCTGTAAATGAAAAGGCAGCGTGGTCTAAGAAATTATTCATAATTATTTATATAAATTATTTATAGAATAAAGTTTATAACTTTACGAAAACACACGACAAAATTAACCAATGGAGTTGATTTTAATACAAAAGCATAAGACAATCTCTCTTTTTTCTCCTCTAGAAACATACGAAGAAATATACCAAGGTAAAAATGATATATAGCCTTTTGTGCTTCAGCACTAAATCTTCATTCAATGTTTTCGAAGGGGACAAGCTGACTTCTGGGTAATTCAGTTGAGAAATAGATTCTGCTTTGCTCTAACATGCTGGACGGGACAGTAAAGAAACTGTTTTCATAAATTAAAAAGAAAATTTATTCCAATTTTACGATATAAAAGCCAAAATTTTTGGAACAGTAAATAAAATTTTTTGGCAAAAATTGGAGGTTTAAAGTGAACAAAGCATGTACGTACCTCAAAAGTGAATTGGAAAAAAAAATGAAAATGAAAAGTCAGCATGGTCCAAGAAATTATTTATAATTATTTATATAAATTATTTATAGAATCAAGTTTATAACTTTACGAAAACGCACGACAAAATCAACCAATGGAGTTGATTTTAATACAAAAGCATAAGACAATCTCTCTTTTTTCTCCGCTAGAAACATACGAAGAAATATACCAAGGTAAAAATGATATATAGCCTTTTGTGCTTCAGCACAAAATCTTCATTCAATATTTTCGAAGGGGACAAGCTGACTTCTGGGTAATTCAGTTGAGAAATAGATTCTGCTTTGCTCTAATATACTGGACGTGACAGTAAAGAAACCGTTTTCAAAAACTAGAAAGAAAATTTATTCCAATTTTACGATATAAAAGCCAAAATTTTGGAACAGTAAATAAATTTTTTTGGCAAAAATTGGAGGTTTATAGTGAACAAAGCATGTACGTACCTAAAAAGTGAATTGATATGAATCAAAAGTCAAAAACTCTGTTTAAAAAAAAACTTAAATACCGAAGGGGGTTTAATATCTCTCCATTTTCCAGGACTGGAATAAGTCTTTCCAGGAATAGAATGAGATTTAATAATCACGCTGTATCAGGTCTACTTTAAATCAGAAGCTGGTGGTGTCGGCCTGTATTTTATTTTGTTTTTGCTTGATATTTATGTTGTCAAGGCCGAAGATACATGTAGGGTGTGTTTAGGGTCAATTAGCACTTAGTATACTTTATTTGTTATGTGCTATTCTTTTTTTTATGGGTTCTTAGATTAAGCTTCCTACCTTACTAGAACAAAAAAGAATCCCTAAGATTAATTGCAAATAAATTGCCTGGGTAAGGCACTCTTGCATGGAGTTGAAAAAAAAATGAAAGTAACGAGCAACATCAAAAGTTAAAACGAACCGAAATAATTCTGATATGAGGAGTGATACCCCTTCAATCGTTGTGCTGAAGTATTTATTGTTTTAAAAAGGCTTCTGATTACAATACCACGACCCTTGTGTTTCAGTAGTTCCTCTTGTAGAACTGGGACAAAAATAAATCTTTTGCGTAAAGAGCGAGGGGCTTAGGAGGGGACATGCCTCCTCATATACGGAATAATTCCTGTTCGTTTAGAGTTTTAATATTGCTCTTTACATTCCGTTGCAAAACCTGTTTTTTTTATTTAATCTATGATTTATTATCAAATCATGCCCTGGCCTACCAAATATACTATATGGAGTACCAGCCCCTGCAGAAGTACCGAATACCAGCATTTGCAGAAAGGACCATGGACTTGAATATAATCTGGTGCGTTTATTCGACTGAGTACTTCTCTTGTGCGATGTAACGCTACTAATCTTGCCCTAATTTTCTTTAAGTCAAGTTTGTTTTTATTTTTTATTTTTTTGATGCTATTCCGAATCTGCATCAATAATCTAAAATTCATCGGTCAAATTACGCATCTAAATTTCGTTTTGTTCATTTCCTTGGTATTCTTATTTACGAAAACATTCCTTTTTAAAAGTCAAATTGGTTTGATTAGAAATGAAAATCTGCAGAATTCTTGGGATTAAAGCCGAGTATATATATATATATATATATATATATATATATATATATATATATATATATATATATACTAGCTGTTGGGGTGGCGCTTCGCGCCACCCCAGCACCTAGTTGGTGGGGCGCTTCGCGCCCCCCCCAAGCCCCCCCGCGCGCGTAAGTCGTTACGCGCCATATTAGTTACGCGCCATTGTAGTTGTGTCCCTGTGTTCCACCTGTGAATAGAGATAGATATAAATATATGTTTTTAACTACGTAAAACATGCGAATATACAACATTCTTCGCTGTCCCATTGTCTGTGCATATAAATAGATTGTCAGGTTTACTGACTCTTGAACATGCAACATATAATTGTCCATGGGAAAAACAATCCGTATTCAGATCTATACCTCATTATTCTAATGATGTGTCCCGGTCGTCATTTATATTCCCTGTGTCCCGGTCGTCATTTGTGTCCCGGTGTCCCAGTTTGTAATTTCTCTTTGAGTGTCCCGGTCGTCATTTATATTCCCTGTGTCCCGGTGTCCCGATCGTCATTTGTGTCCCGGTCTGTAATTTCTATTCGAACAATCCCTGTGTCCCGGTCGTCATTTATATATCCCGCCTGTGCCCCCGGCGTCCCCGTTGTAGTTGTGTCCCTGTGTCCCGTCTTGTGATTCCCCGGCACGCTTTAGTTTCTTACTTTCTCTATCAGCTGCAAGCCTGTTTTCTTGCTGTTCTTGTGATTCCTCGGAATGCTTTCTTTTCTTACTTTCTCTATCAGCAGCAAGTTTTTTGGCATAAACTCTTTGAGCAGCTTCCTCGGCTGTTGCCATTGTAGGTTCTTCAGTCATTTTACAATTAAACATTTTTCCGTGAACAAATGTCTTAAATACCGTTAATGACGTCACCGTCATAGCAAAAATGACGACAACTATTTTCATGACGTCAGACGACACAGAAACATGACGTCACCTGACAGACAGACACACAGACAGACAACTTATTTTTATATATATAGATAGATATATATAAATATATATATGTATATATATATATATATATATATATATATATATATATATATATATATATATATATATATATATATATATATATATATATATATATGTATATATATATATATATGTATACAGACAACTAGCTGTTGTCTGTCTGTCTGTCTGTGGATCAGGTGACGTCATGTTTCTGTGTTGACTGACGTCATGAAATTAGTTGTCGTCATTTTTGCTTTGACGGTGAAGTCATTAACGGTATTTAAGACATATATGTTCACGTAGAAATCTATTAATGTTTATGTTTAAAATGACTGATGAACTTACAATGGCAAAAGCCGATGAAGATGCTCAAAGAGTCTATGCCAAAAAACTTGCTGCTGATAGAGAAAGTCAGAAAAGAAAGCGTGCCGAGGAATCAAAAGAACAGCAAGGAAACAGGCTTGAGGCTAAAGAACGCAAAACCGCGCAGTTAGATGAAGATCCACCTGGACAGAAAGAGTCAAAACATATCAAAACTGAAAATGATAGCGATGATGATTGGGTTTGGGATTTTGACTCGGATAAGGTCATCAATGCCTACCAGATTTTAGTTAAAAAAACAAAGGTTCGGCGATATGTATTTCATAGTGAAGCTGAAAAATAAAGAAGAAAAAGAAAACTGAAAAAAGAAAAAATGTAAAAAACTAAAAAATACTAAAAAGAAAAAACACTCAAAGAGAAATTACAGACCGGGACACAAATGACGACCGGGACAGAGGGAATATCAATAACGACCGGGACACTCAAAGAGAAATTACAGACTGGGATACCGGGACAAAAATGACGACTGGGACACAGGGAATATAAATGACGACCAGGACACAGGTATTTAAGAATATCGTTCAAAGACAAATTTTTAATTGTAAGAAGACCGTTGAAAGAGAAATTTCTAATTGTAAAATGACTGAAGAACCTACAATGGCAACGGTACCACCATCGAAGTAGATAACCAGTGGGTTGTTCCATATTCCCCATTAGTGCGAAACGTCAACCCCAAGTCAAATTCGTGCATTGTTTGGCATCATTTTAACAACTTGCTCTCCATCAGCTCCTACAGAGTTATGGGAAAAATATAAGTCAAAAATGTCCGAAGATATACTCCATCGAAAACAGTTAGAGACGTCAGATATGACTTTTGATTTTACATCAGAAATTTATAACTACACTTTAGTTATTATAGAAGATTTGTGCGTACGTATGGCAAACAAACCTCTTCAGGATTTGGGAATGCCTTCACCTAACCGTATCGCTGCTGTTTCGACATGTGTAGAATTGGATCGTGAAAAAAGTTACAGTACGAATGATCTATTGTCGTATGTACAAAATAACATTTCCAAGTTAACATCGGAACTAAAAGACATTTATGATACGATAGACTAAATTTCAGGACGTATACAACTACCTGCTGATTCCTGTAATTTAGTGACGTCCAAAAATGAATTGATTTAAAAAGTATTTCCGAATATTCTAAAAAATTATAAAAATAATAAATGGCTAAGTGAAAGAGCGATTCTCGCACCCAAAAATATAGACGTCCACGAAATCAACAATATTGTTTTGACCAAGATTCGAGACCAGGCAGTCCTTTACAAGTCAGTCGACACAGTTTTGGAACCAAATGAAGCGGTTAATTATCCATCTGAATTTTTAAATTCCATAGATCTTTCAGGGTTTCCACCACACGTGCTACAACTAAAAATAGGCGTACCAATAATACTTTTAAGAAATATCAACCCACCAAAGCTTTGCAATGGCACGCGACTTGCCGTAAAAAAAACAATGGAAAACCTAATAGAGGCCACAATCTTGACAGGGCCTTTTGAGAGTGAGGCTGTTCTTATTCCTCGCATTCCCATGATTCCAACGGATCTGCCTTTTCAATTTAAAAGATTGCAATTCCCAATTCGATTAGCATTTGCAATCACCATTAACAAAGCTCAAGGTCAATCATTAGAAAAATGTGGTATAGATCTTAATACTGATTGTTTTTCCCATGGACAATTGTGCGTTGCATGTTCGAGGGTCGGTAAACCTGACAATCTATTTATATGTATCTACATTTTACTTGATATATATATATATATATATATATATATATATATATATATATATATATATATATATATATATATATATATATATATATATATATATATATATATATATATATATATATATATATATATATACATATATATATATCCCATTCTTCCTACCTTAATAATATATTCTATATTATCTAATTTCATGTTTCCGAACCCTGGGAGATAAACTTTTGAAACTCTATCGCGAACATTCTCTAATTTAGCTAAGAAAACTTTCTCTTTATCTATAGAGAAAGTTCTTCTTTATAGGTTAATGACCATTTCTTAAATAGTGAGGAAGCAGGAAAAGCTGGAAATTAAATAAGAAAAAGTGATGAAAGTTCACTACAACTTAGTTGTTATATTTGTATAAAAAAGATGAATCCTTTAATTAATTATGGTTTAATCTTCTTCTATAGTTGTCCTTTCATTTCCACTAATTGTAAAAACACAGTCGTTAAGCACACAACTGTAACCATACTCAAAAAAGGTCTAGAATTCAGTTTAATATTACAACATATCATATGTTTGCTTTAATAGCAATTTCCACTTTTCTAGAACACTGCTTCTATGAAGTTCCCTTTGGAGGTTTTTGCTGAAAAGTAGCCGTACCGTGTGTCATAATTTCGTCTAATCATAAGGTTTTATCAGAAGAGCTACTAACTTTCTAAAATCCTATGAAATATACATGTACTACCGCAGGTGGCGGGAGCATACCTCGCTTGGAAGAAGGAGGTTTAGTGTGGCAGAAGTTTGGCTAGGAGGGGCCTAAGGCAATGTCATATGTGGCAGTGCAGGTGGTGGACGGAGATGTGCGCTAGGTGGGAGAAATTGGGCATTCCCTCTTTTTATTCCTTAAAATTGACAACTTTTTTATAGGACTATAAATCAAGGGGAGGCATGTGAGGAGGTAGTCTAATACTTCCGAAATCTTATTTATTGTGTATGCCTAAGCCAAATATGCCTAGATGATAAGATTATATTTCTTAATAAATAATTAAACACAAAAAAACCAGCGGCATTAGATCCACAAAGGGTTGATGATTTGTAAGAGAGAGAAAACACATGTACACCATTTAAATGCTAACTTAGAGAAAAAAGAATTATTAGGAATATCATGCCACCCTGTAAAAATTAATCTCAATACTAGACTGAGTAAAGAAGAAAAAAATTAAGAGGTAAAAAAATTGCAACTTCTAGCTGATTCAGATATTATATTCCATGCAGTATCACTCGATGTTACAGAATTAAATTTTGCCCTTAGGGATAGACTAAAAGGAATTCGAATATGACCTGTGCCAGTAACATGATAAGTAGTGAATTGGATGCCAAAAAAGAGAAACAGCAAGACACTAAGAAGTTAATCAAGAATGGAATAGAGGAAGAATATGAAAAAAATGCGATAAATCCTCATTTAATGTATGACTAAGCAGATTCTTTCATAAAACCATTCCTAGCTTTTAATCTTCTCGCACAAATGCAACGCTTGATCCTCTCTCTTACTTTTCCATTTCTTTCTCTGGCTTCATAAGAAGTTTAGGTAAATAACTATGGAGCCGAGGAAAAGTAAAACAGGAATCTGAAAGGAGAAATAAAATGATTCAAGATCAAGTAAAAGAATAGCTCCTGAAGGACTAGTTTCCTTGCTTTATTATAGGCTTAGAAAGTTTTTAGAAACAGAAAAGCCTTTAAAAAGTCTACAAATGCTACTAATCCTTCAGTCGGCCATTCATTCGATTATTTAATTAATATTTTTAAGATAAATATCACATTAGCACAAGATCTGTTTGGTCGGAAGCCGTGTTGTTCATCTTTCAAGATATCTCGACTAAGTGTGATTTACGACCGTTTGGTCTATGGACTCTTAGGTGATAGCTTATGTCGCCAAAGGTTGCAGTCAACGGTTTGACCTTTCTTTAAAAGTTTAACAATCAGCCCTTCCTTCCAGTCAGTGGGGACAATCTCTGTTTCCGGAATATGGTTTAAGATTTCGTATAGATATTTTGTTAAAACCCCAGCGCCATATTTAATTATACAGGCTATAAGCCGTGTTTGTTGATAGTTATTTATGCTTGTTTTAGGCTTGAATTACTATTTTGATAAATGTTTGCTTGTCTTATGGTTGATTTAGCTCTTTAATCTTCTTTGAAAAACGTCTTTTTTTAGTTTTTCTTAATTAATTAAAAGCAACGATTTTAGCTCGCTTATGATATCTACTTCTAGCTTGACTGTCCAAGCTAAACCTCCCTTTCTTCCGTAAATCCATCCACTTTTGCATTTCCTCCGTCCATATTGTTAATTATTTACAGAATTATGTCTAACTTGAAGTTAATTTCCTCAAAGAATTCCAAATTTGTAAGTTCTAACTAAAGGGTGCTATGTTTTACAAAGTAAGCTTTATTCGTAGAGTGACACAAATTAAAAATCCGAACTTTATTTGCGGATTGAAACAAGTCAAAAATATTTTTAATTGTTTTTGCTAGTATTAGGCACCTGTTGTTTGTATAAAATTAGGTATTATCTAAGCATCCAAAATGCAAAAAAATATATCGTTGAAAGCTCTCCGTTCTAACTTTTCCTCCGAGAGAGAAAAAAAATGCAAAACAATCTTAATCTAAAACTGAAACTTTTGAATATTTTGAAAATCAAGCAAGGCAAAAGATAACGGATTTTGCAAATCACTTTATACTGCTTATATTGAGGGTGTACACTATAAGGTTTTCGCTTTGCACAAAAATATCACATCCGCGTTTTGAATTACTGCAAACGTATTCTTTCAGTCAGCACTTTCTAAGATTGTGTACCTTTGATTCTTTTAACAATTATAAAAGCAGTTGTTCAACTGACAGTAAGGAAAATAACTTCGAAGACCACACTGCCTTTCCATGACGAAAGTAAAACAGTTCAAAATAGGGATGATACCTTTTTATTGACAGTGAAATATAAAATTATTTAACTGGATATTTCGAACACATATACAGTGTTCATCATCAGCAGTAAAACTTTTTTACTGCTGATGATGAACACTGTATATGTGTTCGAAATATCCAGTTAAATAATTTTATATTTGAGTTTTACTGCTGATGATGAACACTGTATATGTGTTCGAAATATCCAGTTAAATAATTTTATATTTCACTGTCAATAAAAAGGTATCATCCCTATTTTGAACTGTTTTACTTTTGAAAGTAAGGATTAACATAAAAACCTTAAGACTACCAAAAATTATTTCGTATACTAGGGGTAGCTAGAGGGCGGGTCCAGAAATACATTTTCATATGGATGTTGGTCTAGTGGGTTCTGAAGAGTGATGGTCTTAGAAGATTTGAAGGGGGCTTACTCAAGCGATAATTAAAATTTCTAGTGTCTTTTTAAGTAAGCAAAAAGATTATGTCACGTGAAAGTTTTGTTTGCAGCCATTTTGTAGCACCAAGATGGAATTTTCCCCCTGGTGGACGAAGTCACTATGAGCTGAATCCCTGAGACAGCCAATTGATTTAAAAGTATCTAAAAATTAGACATTGAGCTTCTGCAGTGGAAGTATCACTGCAAGTTATTGGATTCGCTTATGAAAAGTTACGTGGCCCTGCAAGATAAAATGTTAAAATGGACATTAACCTCAATTTTTCATGTACTGTGATCCAAAATCAAAACCTGCATTAATTTAAAAACATTCAAAAATCAAATAAAAGAACGAGTTATTTTTTCCTGAAAGTAAAGAGCGACATTAAAACTTAAAATGAACTAAATTATTACGTATATTAAAGGAGCAGTCCCTTCCTCAACACCCTGCTCTTTATACTAAGATTTGACTCTTTCTTACAACTCTACTTTTTAAAACAATAAAAAACTTTTGCGTAAACAGCGGGGCGTTGAGGAGGGGACAGCCCCTCTCATATAAGGTTTAAAAAACTTGTTTTCTTATTTTTAATTGCTGTAAAAGTCCAAAACCTACTTCGTCATTGGTGCTTTACTGAAAACGAATTATGTTACTAATAGTGTTTTTGTACTTATTACAACATTAAAAAACATAAAAATTACAGCAAGATTAAATTTTGAACTGCTGAGCTTTCTGCAATTAATATTAATATATATATAAAATATTTAGATTAATTTTATTAATTCTTCTAAAGACTACAAATAAAGCATCACTAGAAACATGTTTGGGTACTGCCCCTTCCCCAACTGTAGAAGTCTAAAGCCTACTACGTCATTGGTGCTTCACTGAAAATGCATAATATCACAAATATTGTCTTTTCCAGTTATTGCTGCATTGAAAATTTTATAGTGAAATAAAATCTTGAACTAATGATCTTTCAACAATTACTAACACTATATATTAAACATTCAGTTTGATTCTATTTTTACTTTTCAAGACTGTTCAAGACACATATAGTTTTCAGTAAAATGCCAATGAAACAGTGGGTTTTGACTTTTACAGTGAAAGAGGATGCAGAACCAAAACTCTTGTTTGTAGAGATTCTTGTTTGTTTCAAGCTAGGTTTGGATATTAGATTTAGGTTTCACTCGTTTTGAGATTTATTTACTCATTTATGCTAGTAACTATTGTTCGTTGGTTTGCAGTGATTGTTTATTTAATTTCTGTTTGTTTTGGGCTTAATTTATGCCTCAATAGCAAAATTTTTTGTTCTTTTTAAGCTTGATTTGAACATTCAACTTTAGCTTTACTGGTTTTGAGATGTATATATTCATTTATATTTGTACCTGCAGTACGTTTTTTTTTTGCCATGACTGTTTATTCAATTCCTGTTCGTTTTTTGTTTAATTTATTCTTTATTTGTAATTGCTGATTGTTTGGAGGGTAACTAGGCCTACTCCCCCGCTCCCTTTTTCTCAAAATCGTCCAATCAAAACTACTAGAAAGCCATTTAGCCATAAAAATAAATTAATATGCAAATTTCGTTTTAATTTTTCATGTGAGGAGAGCCAAAATCAAATCATGCATTAATTCAAAAACGTTCAGAAATTAAATAAAAAAATCAAGTTTTTTTAACTGAAAGTAAGGAGTGATATTAAAACTTAAAAGGAACAGAAATTATTCCGTATATGAAAGGGGTTGCCCACTCCTCAACGCCCCGCTCTTTACGCTAAAGTTTTTTACTGTTTTAAAAAGTAGAATTGAGAGAAAGAGTCAAAATTTAGCGTAAAGAGCGGGGCGTTGAGGAGTGAACAACCCCTTTCATATACGAAGTAATTTCTGTTCGTTTTAAGTTCTAATATCGCTCCTTACTTTCAGTTAAAAAAATAGTTTTTTTTTTATATTTAATTCACACAATATACCTAACACAGGTGGACTAAAGAGAAATAAATTAATCTCATCACATAGTTCGGAAACATATTCTTCACATTTCTCATCATTCTAACATTTTTTGCAATCTTAATGCTAATTAGAGATAATTGATTTTTAAAAACTGAGGGATTGATCAGCCATACCACCAATGTATCTAATAGTTTTGGTACGCTTGACTACATTATTATCTATTTGTATATCAGTGATCCAAGAGCAATAATTAGAAGACCTACCATACATAAGGAAACCCAATTTATTATGATTTATAAAAGTTTATTTAGTCTCATTAACTTATTCAGTTCTCTTTTAGTATTTGACCAGTCAACAACTAATTGAATTTAAGCCAGATTAACTCTATACCTTTTCGGAATAAATAACGAGTGAAATACTTTTGAACTTGTTAGATAAATTTATAACTTGTATATGATTGCGGCTTAAGGATTATTTATGGATTGTGGCTGTGAGTTAGTATTCAGCACTACTATCGGCTGAGTCGTGCATTGAAATATTCGGATTACTTGCAAATCACTGGATTACTAGCCCCACTCAAAGATAAGTTATTATTTATTCTCATTGCATTCATTTAGCCAGTATGGATCATTTCATAATTGTGCTTGTTGAGAACTTCTTTGTGGATATACCTTTTTCGCTTAGTTGTTTTGGACTGATGCCGAGTCGTGAGTGAAATTTCCTTATCATGGACAATTGGACTACCAGTACGCTTTGTTATTTCCCAGTTTTGAATTTTGCTCTGCACAATCTCGAAGAGGGGTTGGACTATCAGTCGATTGTGAAATACGCTAATGATTTTTTCCCGCATGAAGATGTTCTTGGCGCTAAGAAACTTTTACATAGCAATTGATTCCCAGATGAGCCTATACCTCGTCGTTTGGGACCCAGGGCTAAGAATAGTTCATTGTCGGACATTATCGCTACTCTTTCTCGCTGCTCTGCAGAAAATATTGATATTCCAGAGTTCGTGATCCAATCCCCCTCTTAAGTCCCTAGCATGCCGGCGTCAGCTTAATCTATCCTTACCGCCAAAGTCAACCAGTGCCTTGATCAGCTAGAATCGCTTGCTCACCTCAATAGTCCAGTAACGTCTATAAATAGTTCTTTGGTCTCAGATAGTAAAGGTACCAATCACAAACCCTCGCACGCCGTCGTTCTTAAATATCCACTTCCAGAACTAAGAGACCGTGTTTCTCGCAAGGAAAAGCTTGATTCTTTCGCCGGAAATGACGGAATTATGTCGGTAAAGTCCGATCCGGCAAGGAAAAGATGGGTTGTTGTTACGCGGGAGAAAGTTTCTGCCAATTCTCTTGCCGCATCTGCTGTTGCGAGCTATCCAAATATTCTTGCTAAAGTGATTCATCGCAAATTTCTTGGAGTAATTAGGGGATTTCCCGATAGTGCTTCTAGCAGTATACTCTTCCCCACTATTCCTGGTCTTTTTTAGGCCCCCCAGATCGGTTCTTCTCATACATTCCGCTTAGAGTTCCTTGATTCCGCTGCACTAAAATCTACCATCGCTACAGGTCTTCGCTTGGGTTACGAGTCTTTTAAAATATCGGAATACAAAGAGCTGCCCAGACGGTGTCTTAGATGCCAAAGTATCCATCATTCGTTAGCTCACTCTTCATGTGCCTCGAATGAGATGAAGTGCTCTAAATTTTCTGAATGCCATTCCCATACTTTAGACAATCCTTGCTTAGAGGCTCCAAAATGTGCCAACTGCGGCGAAGCTCATGTTTCCTATATTATGAATTGTCCAGTGATCAAACGCGCTCTGAACTCTGCTCCAAAATGAACAAAGCCACTATTTTAAGTTTTGCTTCTCTCAATATAAACGGCACAAAAGACAAAGACTTGTTAATTAATGAATTATTAGTCCATGACATAGTGTTCTTGCAAGAACATTTTTTGACCAAATCAAACGTTTCTAGTCTAAAGCGATCTTCTGTCCGCCATTTTTTTTTTCACAAGAGGCCAAGAAAACTAGAGGCCGCCCTTCCGATGGCCTAGCAATTTTCTTCCGTTCCCCATCAAAGCCCTCTGTGATTCATTGTGATGATAACATCTTAGCGATTCAATGTGACAGTACCGCCTTTATACACGTTTACTTACCTTGCGATCCACGTTCTCTAGCATCGTTCACATCTTTTGCTAAATGTTTGCTCCAGTTTAAAGTCTCTACTCGAAAGTCTACGTTTGAAAGACCTAATTTGGGTTTTAGCTGGTGACCTTAACTGTGACATTCTTGGTACCTCCTATAGGTCAATCCTCTAGCTAGAATCACTTCCTAGCGTATATCACGTCGCAGTTAAGAGCCTCCCATTCACGTATATTCATAACAGAGGCTGTTTAAAATCGAACCTGGATCATGTGATCTCTTCCAGTTCCAGCTTAATATTATCGATTGTCAGGGTGGACGAAGAGAAGATTGATGACGATTACCTTATTCTTAGCTGTAATTTGTCCTGTGTGCTATCTGCTCACACTTCAGTTTCCTCGCCTTCAAGTTGAGTTGACCTAAATTGCTATGATTATCAAATTATCCATTGCCTTAAATCAGCTTCCAAAGCTGCAGTGCCTGTGGATAAAGTTAGGATTGGTACAAGAAAGCCTAATTGGAACGTTGATCCTGAAGTAAAACGTGCTAAGCAAAAGGCCAAATTTTGGCTACATATGTGGATATCATGTGACCGACCATCGTCCGGAGCTGTTTTCTCTATGAAACAAAAGTGAAAACTTGAATATAAGGCCAGTTTGAAGAGAGCACGCTTGAATGCATGGCCAGGCCCTACCGATAAGGCCTCCTGGAGTAAAGTTATTAATTGTGAGAAATGTTCCCCATCTACCCTATCTTGTCTCCAGCTAGCTAATTTTGTTGATCATTATAAGCGTGTGTTCAGTGCATTTAACAGTTTTCTTCAGTTGTTTTATAATAAGTTGCTTCAACCGCTTTTACCGTACCGTCTCCTGCAGGCTCACGTCCAGCCTGTAGCAATATCTGAAATTCACCGGACTTTAAGAAAACTTAAGCGTTCAAATTGCCTTGATGGTGACGGCTTTTCTTACCGATTTTTGCTTATGACTATCTTGATCTACTTAACCATCTACAAATATTTTTCCAGTCTTGCTTAGCACAGTCGCTTGTTCCTGATAGTTTCCTTTGTGGCCGTGTAACGTCTATTCAAAAGCGAGGCAAGGACCCCACGTCATGTGTAAATTATTGTCCCATTTCAGTATCGTGTTTTTTAAGTAAGTTGCTTGAACATTTATTACTACCAGAAATTGAGTAGAATTGTGATTTTACGCCTTTTCAATTTGGTTTTCGGAAAAGTTTCGGTTGCTCCATGCACATCATGTTTTAAGCCGACTCATGAAAGATGCCGTAAAAACTAAAATGTCTTTATACTGTCTTACTGTTGATATTTCTAGAGCTTTCGACAATATTGTGCACTCTCAGGCTCTATTTTCCCTTGCATCTTCAGGTGTTAATCCTTCCGTACTAAGTTTATTGTCTTCTTGGTATTCAAAGTCTAAAATTCGAGCTACCTGGAATGGCCAAATATCTGACCCAGTAAAAATTAACAAGGGAGTTTGGCAAGGTGCCGTATTGTCTCCTAGTATATTTAAATGTGTGCTTGCATCGTGCCTGCCTCCCCTTACAAGTTCTGTTTTTTACGGTAATATTGGTTTGTCTTCTATTGCTTATGCAGATGACGTTCTTCTTGTTGCCCGGACTCGCCGTGGATTGATTTCTAATTTTACTATATTAACCAATAAATTATCTAAGATTGGACTGTCAGTTAATGCGTCTAAATACGAGTTTTTTTTGTTTTAATAGCCCTTATGCAGTCGCTCCATTTGTTGCTGGGACTGCAGTTCTACCATGTTCTTCTTTAGTTAGTCGGCTTGGTCTGTGTTTCGACCCAACACTCTCCAATACCTGTTCATCCCTAGTGAATCAAGCCGTGAAAAACCTACGCGTCGCTTACGGAAAAATATCCCGAAACAAAAGCCGTTACAACCGCAACGGTTTGTGCATGGTTTATAACGCTTATTGCGCCCATGTGCTTTTGTTTTTATCAGGCATGGCTCATCTGTTCGTAAGAAAGATCGACATACTCTACGTACAGGCTTATTTCAGATATTGCTAAGTCCTCCTGGTTTCCTAGATGGCACCGAAACAAAAAAATAAGTGCTCGATTTGGTTTAATAGATGTACCTTCTTGGATTCGGTCTTCCAGTGATGATTTATGTAAAAAGACTATCAACTTTATTCACGTTTTTTGACCCTCTGCAGCCTTTTTTCCATATTGATACTGGTTAATTAGTCAGTGCTGTCTTTTGTTATTTTTATTTTTTTTTTCTTCGCTGTTTATCGTTTTTGTTTTTGTTTATATATAATACTCCGTACTTTGTGTTTTTTTTTACTTTTACGGGTAATAAAGTTTATTTATTCATTCATTCATTATCTATGCACAGTCTACCTTCTTCATTATTTCTATTAAATGAGTTAAAGTCTTTGCTGCCACAGTGAAATGGGTATCATAAGCAAAACTTGGAATGATGACTTTAGAATTGGTACATAAATGCATAAATAATAGATACAGGATATATACGTACATAAATATCTAATATTACTAAAGGTAATATAAATAAAATAAATTCGTACATGATAGCTTTTGAATTAGTACATAAACCTCGAGCATTATATATCAGACTTGTCAAATAGTTCGTGGTAACTAACTGTCAGTAAGGAGCGATCCAACTCAATGGTAACCGAAACTCTAAAGAACCGATTTTAATACCAATAGATACATCAAAAGAATTGGTTTTTTATGATGATCTCAAATATATAAATTTCATCAAGACTAGTCATAACCTTCAAAAGTTACGAGCCTAAGAACAATTTTCTTATTTTGGAAAAAAGGGAGAAACACCCCTAAAAGTCATAGAATCTTAATGAAAATCATACCATCGTAATCAACATATCAAAGAATCCTACTGTAGAGGTTTCAAGCTCCTATGTGCAAAAATGTGGAATTTTCTATTTTTGCCAGAAGAAAGACCACGGATGCGTGTTTTTTTTTCCAGGGGTGAGAGTATCGACTGAGGGGTCCTAGAATATTGGAAGAGGGCTCATTCAAAAGGAAATTAAAGGTGTTCTGTATATGAAAGGGGTTGTCCCCTCCTCAACGCCCCGCTCTTCACGCTAAAGTTTGACTCTTTCTAACAACTCTATATTTTAAAACAATAAAAAACTTTGCGATTTTTTGCAGGGTGTTGAGGAGGTGGAAGCCCCTTTCATAGACGGAAATACTTCTGTTCGTTTTAAGTTTTAATGTCGCTTCTTACTTTCAGTTAAAAAATTTGTCTTTTTTCTTATCTAATTTGATGTAGGACTGATTTTTCACAAGTTCTAGAGGGGCTAAACTATGGAATAAGCTTATCCCAAGTGCCAAGGAATTTTAAATTGACCAATTTAAATCTAAATTACGTGTGGGGTTGCTTGGTAAGTATATGTTGGAAACGGATTGAGGTTGACGGAATTAAAGTGATTATAAAGGTGTGAATATTTTCGCTTGTGGATTATGATATTATGTAGTTTTATTGTGAATGAAATATTCACACCATCGCAAGCTACGCTTTTGGTGTATCACTAATTGATTTCGTCTCTCTTTTTTTTAATAAGAGATTATAATTACCATTAAAAAAAATAAACCTACCACACATACACAGGTTCTTTTCTTTAAAATACTTCACTTGCGTCTGCAGGTTGAAAGTATTATTTTTCGAAATAGAAACCATATTTTTAAAGCATTTATTTGGGGATTTGACCCGGTGAATTCAGACGTCATTTATAGAGTAGGTAAAAGGAAGCAAACGAATACAAAGTTGAAACACTAGGGAGAATCTTTTCAAGACAGTGGAAATCAATTCTGTGAATATTTCGGCCCTATGTCCAAGGGCCGTCAAAGAGAAAAAAAGTGAAAGAGAGAAAGAAAGAGAAAAAAAGAAAGAGAGAGAGAAAAAACATGTGTATATAAATAAAATTACATTAAAATGCGAGAAATGAAACTAATGATGTTTTTTTAAAACTTGTTTTTAAATATAAACATTATTAGTTTTAATTCTCGCATTTTAATGTAAGTTTATTTATATACACATATTTTCTTTATCCCTCTCTTTCTCGTATTGTGCTGAAGACGGCCTTTGGACATAGGGCCGAAATATTTACAGAATTGATTTCCATTGTCATGAAAAGATTTTCCCTATTGTTTCAACTTTGTATTTGATGGTTATGGAAAGGCAGTGTGGTCTTCGTCACTATTTTCGCAATAGTAAACACTACTGTCTTAAATGGTTGATCGCGGAGTCATGATATTGAGGCCTGTTTTAAGGGACTCTCTCCCAAATCGCTGAACTTATTATGATTTTCAATTCAATTCCTTGCGTTTTCCATATAATTCTTGTATTTTTGGCACTTTTTGAAGTTTTGTCTTCCTTCCTCCCAGAGCATTTTTTCGACACCCTGTGCACCAATAATGGCTTCAGAGGATCTCTATTTTTTAATTTTCGAGATACGTATAGATTCAGGAGTGTCTACGTGATAGCCTCAGCCTCGTAGAAGATGAAAGGCTTCGGCCACTTGTTTCTGCGTCTGTTTTTCTGAAAAGTATGTTGCTCCTGCTGAGCACAACCTAACTTAATATAAAAAATATTTTATATTTTTATTTCCAAAAAATTTATACTAACGTAACGTAACTTTCTACGTAAAGTTTCTATAAAAAATTATTTAAAGCTTGTGTTTTTAATACAATATTATGTAATTATCTATTTTTTTGTTTCTTTAGTTTAAATTTGTGTTAGTTTACTTAAATTTTTAGTTTAAATTTTATTTTACTATTAAACTAAAATAAAATGATCAGGACACACTTAATCAAAACAACAGAAATAAAAACTTCTAAATTGTGTCCTTTAGCTTATTTTATAAATTATTTGAACCTAAGTTTCATGTTCCGAAAACTTTCAAGATCTATATTCTGGCTATGGGAATTGTGTTTCCAGAGTCCCTTTGAAGTACTAGTTGAATGACTATTAACTAGACAAGCATCAAAGTTAAAGGTCCCTTCGCTCACATGCATAAATATTGCGAACATTAAATTGAAAAGAGAAATTTTACCAATGCGACTTATAAAAATTCTAAATTGAGTTGTAAGTTGACAACTTGCAATAATATTTCATATAATCGTCTGCTTTAAAAAGAAATATATTTTAGAATTCCAAATTGCTTGGTGCATTGCTGGTAAGAACTGCATAAAAGGGCCCTACAATGCAATTTTTGGGCCTCACATATTTTTTATTGGAACTTCTTAAAGTCCAAGAGTGTTTTGGAATTTATAAAAATAACTAACGTCTTATATTTTTTTTGTAACGCCTTCTTTTTTTGGTTGGGGGGGGGAGGGTTTCCTCGTTGAGAGAAGGCTACTTACATTGCTATAGAATACCTATGAACAAAGAGAAAACAGACGAACTATCAACAAGATTCCAGAACCGTAGAGATTGCATTATTGATTTTCCTCTGAATCCCATCCCTGTCAAAGTACTGTGGGTAAGTATCAAAGCGGTTCTTATTTTTTATTTCCTAAGTTGTATTTTTGATTCGATTATTGCTTAAATTCATTTATTTCTCTTTATTTCATATGTTGTAGTTTTGTTTGAATGTATTGTTTTTCTTTATCTTATTAACTCAACAATAGCAATGGAATGCTTTTAAACAGTGCAAAATAAATTGTTACTGTTAATATGTTCAGAATAAATGTAATTTTTCTTCAATTTTTATATTTCAAATCCTCTGCCTGCAATTTCCCGGTGAGGTAGACGACATAACTTCGGAGATCGTAAAATGATCGGTTTTTTTAATCCAAAGGTCGCCTGTAACAACAGCTAATCTAATTTAATCAATTTAATTCAATTTTAATTTGTCTGTTAATACTATTTAGTAGTCCTACTCCGACTGTATATTGGAGGTTGGTTCCAAGGTGATCAGTCATTAAGCAGATTTTGGATTTAAAAATGACAAAACTTAGCTGCAATTTTAAGATCTTGATTTATTCCGAGTGCTCAAGCTTAATAATGATCCCCAGAATGGAAATTCTGAAGGAAATCAGAGGGAAAAGGCTTCTCCTTCTTTCTGTATTTATTTGAGGTTAACTGAATGTGGAAAAAATCACACATACAAAAGCACGTTTTTGAGGCTTTAGTCATCCCCCCCCACAACCTAAAGATCCACTGAATTACAACCTTTTCCCAAGAGCTTTGGGGGGGGGGGGGTCGTAGTATCCTCAAAGGCATAGTTATTGAATCTATTAATTACGCTGAGCAAAACGGATGTCCCAAATTTTGATCAGACGATAGGGGAAAAAGAGGCGTCGGAGTAGGGCTAGCTGCCCTCAAATCCTCTTGGTCACTTAAAAAAGACACTAGAACTTTTAATTTCAAATGCACCTCTCCTGGTCTTCTAGACCATTAGTTTCACACAATTACCTATGGGAAAAGACAAATAAACACGCATTTGTGAACTTTCTTCTGGCAAAAAATGCAAAGTTCTACATTTTTGCATTTAGAGGCTTGAAACTTCTACAGTAGGGTTGTCTGATACACTGAATCAGATTGTGTTATTTTCATTAAGATTACATAGATTTTAGGGAGCAATTACCCCTTTTTTCTGAAAATCAGAATTGTCGTAGTTAATTTCATTATATGTTCAAAATAAATGTAATTTTTCTTCAATTTTTAAATTTCAAACCCTCTGCCTGCAATTTCCCGGTGAGGTAGACGACATAAATTCAGAGATCGTAAAATGTTCAGTTTCTTTTTTAAGTTCACGGATTGCTTGTAACAATAGCTGATCATAAACATAATTCCGTATGCTCTGTAGAAACAGAGACGTAATTTTAATTCAATTTAAATTTGTCTGTTAATACTATTTAGTAGTCCTATTCTGACTCACCTTGGAGCTTGGTTACAAGGTGATCATTCATTAAGCAGATTTTACATTTAAAAATGGTGAAACTTAGCTGCAATTTTAAGATCTCGATTTATTCCAAGTGCTCAAGTTTAATAATGATCTCCAGAATGGAAATTCTGAAGGAAATCAGAAGGAAAAATGCTTCTCCTTTCATTATTTATTTGAGGTTAACTGAATGTTGAAAAAATCACATATACAAAAGCCTGTTTTTGAGGCTTCAGTCACCCTCCCCTCCCACAACCTAAAGATCCACTGAATCTCACCCTTTTTCGGTCTTCTACGACCATTAGTTTGACACAATTTCGCATGAGAAAAGACACATTAACACGCATCTGTGAACTTTCTTCTGCCAAAAAATGCAAAATTTCACATTTTTGCATATAGAGGCTTGAAACTTCTACAGTAGGGTTCTCTGATACGCTGAATCAGATTATTTTATTTTCATTAAGATTACATAGGATTTAGGGGGCAATTACCCCTTTTTTGAAAATCAGGCAAATTTTCTCGAACTCGTGGTAACACTAAACTCGATGAATCTTTTATATTTCGAACCATAGGCAGCGGTATTTCGCTGCCTATGATTCTAGAACCCCTACAGCCCTCAGGAGCGACATGAGCACTATATGTTGTCTATTTTTTTTTTATTTGTTTAGACCAGGGCACTTCGCATTGAGAGAAGCGTCGTAGCAATTTCTAAAAGGGCTCATTCGATTGGAAATTGAAAGGGTTCTAGCCCTTTTTAAAAGTCAAAAGTAATTTGAGGGCAATTTACCTCCTCCTACATCCACAATTTCCCAAGCAAATTGAATCAAAATTTTGAGATGGTCATTTTGTTCAACGTAGTTGAAAGATCCGGACGTTACTTCTGAGGGGGGCTCATTGGATTGCTAATCAGAAGTTTTAGAGCCCTTTTTGAGATCAAGAGTGATCAGAGGGTGGATACCCACCCTCCAAAAACCTCCTATTTTCCCAAAATGTATCAGATAAAAATTTTGTGATGGCCATTTATTTTAGTAGAAACTTCGCGAAGAGCTCATTTCATTGAAAACTGGAAGGAATAATACCCTTTTTGATAGTAATATATATATATATATATATATATATATATATATATATATATATTTATTTATATATATATATATATATATATATATATATATATATATATATATATATATATATATATATATATATATATATATATATATATATATATATATATATATATATATATATATATATATATATATATATATATATATATATATATGCGAAAGCACAGGATGGCTGGCCCCTAACCCCCCATTGCACTTCCTGGCTGAAGGGCCAAGAAACGGAGATCAGCACCGCCGGTACGAACTGCAAAGTCTAGTGCCGTATTCTTTACTTTTTTTTCTTTTTTATACATATAGAAATGGCCATCGTAAAAGCTCTGGAATGGGGCTCATTTGATTGGATATCAGATTTTCTAATGCACCTTTTGAGATTCAGAGGGATCAGAGGGTGGATACCCCTCCCCCCATATTTCGTGCTTTTTCGAAATGCATTTGATAGAAATTTAAAAATAGGCATTTGTTGTCGTATAAACTTCAAAAAGAGCTCATTCGATTAGAAATTGAAAGGTTTGGGGCTCTTTTTAAGAGTCAGAAGTGATTGGATGGAAACTAACCCCCTGCCACGCCCACCATTTCCTCAAACACAACCAGTAAAAATTTTGAGAAAGCCATTTTGTTCAAAATAGAAAAAAACACCGTCACACCTCGTATTTTTCCGAAGTGCATCTGATAGAAATTTTGAGATGGCAGTTTGTTGTCGTAGAAACTTGTAAAAGAGCTCATTCGATTAGAAATTGAAAGGACTATTCCCTTTTTTAAAAGTCGAAAGTGGCCGGAGAGCAACCAACACCTCCTCCCACGCCCAGCATTTTCCCAAACACATCTAATTAAAATTTTGAGATAGCCATATTGTCCAACACATTTTAAAGGTCCGAATATTATGTTTTTGAAGATAATAACCCCCTCCCCCTCCAAGTCCCTCAGGGCATGGGCTGTAAGTTACGCCCTTGGGCATATAAATGTGATCGCATAAACTTTGGAGGGGGCTCTTTGTATTGGCAATGATAAGTTCTAGTGACCTTTTAAGTGTCAGAGTGATTGGATGATGAATACCCTGTACCTCGTATTTTCCCGAAATGTATCTGATAGAAATTCTGCGATGGCCATTTCTTGTAATAGAGACTTCAAAAAAGGCTCATTCGATTGGAAATTGAGGTTGTTAGTGCCCTTTAAATAGTTGAAAGAAATTGGAGGGGATCTAAGCCCCCCTGCCCCCACACGCCCACAATTTCCCCAAATACATCCAATCAAAATTTTGTAATATCTATTTTGTTCAGCGTAGTTGACAGGTCTGGAAATTATGTATTTTAGGATGATACCCCCCCCCCCCTTTACAGCCTTCAGCGCAAGGGTTGTAAGTTGTACACTGACGGCAGATAAGGTTTTTATGGAAAGGGTGGTTGAATAAACTTCGGAGGGGGCTTATTGGATTGGAAATCAGATGTTTCTAGCTCCCTTTTTAAGAATTAAACTGATGGGGGGGGGGCAGCCCCCCAATAAATCGTATTTTCCGCAAATCTATAATGGAACTCGTATTCGTATAAGTTTTGGATCGGACTTGGCTCATTTGATTGCACGTCCGAGGTTTTAGTCGAACGTGATTTTTAAGAGTCGAACGTGAATTGAGAGGAATCAGCAATTACAATCAAGGATATTAAGGCGAGAAGTCTGGGATATAGTGGTTAAACTGGGATGAACTGGGACGGGATAAAAATCCGAAATCAATTAGAACTAAGAATGTTATAGCGAAAAATCTGGGATACATAAAAACCGTATGAAACTGGTTTGAAACACACTATGTCTTCAGGGAAAATAGGCATATCAACCCCCCCCCCCCAATTATGCAATTGGTCCATTATGCCTTAAAACTAAATGATGCTTAAAATGAATCAAAAGGCTCTGTATTTATGGTTGCCAATAAGACACCTCAGCAATGTATCGCGAATGAGTGGGGGCATTAAGTTGAAACTTTGGGATACTACTACTACTGCTTCTGCTCTTACAATTAAAAAAAATAAAAAGAGTGGAAGTGTCTCTAGGTTGTCAAAGAGAATAGATAAAATATTTTGGGAATTATATTAAGTTTTATTTTTCAGGTCAACTTCAGAAGCTATAAGATTAAATTAAAAATACTTTTTGTGTTAGGATTAAAAATTGTTGAAAAAGTTTCCCCAATGTACAAATAGCAGCCCATGCTATGGATTCTTTTAGAAAAGAAGAAAAGATAAAAAATATTATTTTTTTTCTATAAAAAGGCTATGTCAATAAGAAACGAACATAACTTAATTTAAAAAACTTTTTTCACAAAACAAGTTTTTCAGAGAAAAGTAAAGGGCTTTAAATTAAGCCAAAAATGAGCAGAAATAAAGTAAAACATTCTTCCAAGCGTAAAACTGCTACACATCACTGTCAATAAATAAATGAAACTCAAAACGAACACAAATTACACTAAATAGCTGAGTTAAACTCAAAAGGAGCAAAATTTAACATGACTAGGGCTGATAACCCCAATGCCTTCTCAAGATCAGAGCATAATTTTTGCTTTAATGAAAACAAAATTGTTTTTAAATGTTTTCACTGTTCTTACTTTCATAAATAAGAAATTATCAAAACTTTAAGGAATAAATATCGCTGTATGTCAATTAAAGTTAGCACCCAGGTTTTTTTTTTTTTTTTTTTTTTTTTTTTTTTTTTTTTTTTTTTTTTTTAGTGGAAAACTAGCTCTTTGCTGATGCTTGCTTGAGTTTTTAGAGAATGTTGTATAGTAAAACTTATTGATTTCATGGATGGTAAAATATCACAGATGAGAGTTTTATAGATCACTCTCTTTTTGTCTGCAGGCTACTTAAGGATGTTTCTGCTTCGAAACCTGTTTTGTTACGTATTAATTTTGTATATCTGTAAAGCGCTAGTTTTTCCAATTTCTTAAAATCTAGAGAAATATCACCAGCCAGTTTATTCGAAACATGAATTCAAAATATCTTTCAGAAACTCTTAAGCATTAATTGTTTTTTTTTCTGTTTTTTTTTTTATAGTTTAAGTGTCAATTTCACTGTTTACTTTCTTCAGAAAATCGTTTTTTGTTAGTTGATATTAGCCACATTCAAATTGAATACCTGGTTTTCTTCATGGTTAAGAGTACTGTAAATAAGGAGTGACGGGGCTCAATAGTAACCAAAACTACATGAAACAAAGCCTTGATAGCAATCGATACATCAAAAGAACCAAGATTTGATGCTGGTTCAAAATAAATAAAATTCATTAAGTTTATAAAAAATTATAAGATACGTAAATAATATTATATATGATATGATATACGAAATATATAAAATTCAAAACCAATCAAGAGTTGCGAACTTGAATTTTTTTTTATTTTTGGAAAAGGGGAGAAACACCCCTAAAACATCAAGTGATCTTAATGAAGACAACATTATCAGATTCAGCATATTAGAAAACCCTACTACCAAGCTCCTATTTACAATAACGTGGAATTTCGCATTTTTTGTCAGAAGAAAGATCACAGATGCGTGTTTATTATTTTTATTTTTTAAATGTTTTTTTTTTTAGAGTAATCGTGTCAAACTAACGATCCTGGAAGATCAGGAGAGGGTTTATTTCATTGGAAATCAAATGTTCTAGTGCCCTTTTTAAGTGACCAAAAAGGTTGGAAGGCTGCCGGCCGCCGTCCCATACCCATTCTTTGTCCAAAGTCATCTGATTGAAGTTTTGAGAAAGCTGTTTTGTTCAGAGTAGTCGAAACGTTCAATAACTATACCTTTCAGA
Source organism: Artemia franciscana (assembly GCF_032884065.1). NCBI lineage: Eukaryota > Metazoa > Arthropoda > Branchiopoda > Anostraca > Artemiidae > Artemia > Artemia franciscana. Next base: position 9,613,766 of record NC_088867.1, on the reverse strand, counting down.
ATCATATGATCCTCCAAAGCCCCTGTGGAAGGGCTGTGAATTACAAGATTCGCCCATTGTTTACGTATAATCTTTCTCATTGAGAATATAATTTTCTGGAGGGAAATTTACAGTAGCGGGGTATTTTACGTAGAAGAACTTTCCAAGGAGGAGTTTTCCTTGAGGGGAGGTAGTTTTTCATGAAGGGAGCCTGATTTATCGGTATTTTGTGAACAATGATCAGAAATTAAATAAAAAGAATAAGTTTTTTCTGTTGTAAGTAAGGAGAAACATTAAAAATCAAAACGAATAGAGATTATCAAACACTTTGTGGCAGCGAACTGTAGGAAAGAAGCAACGCGGCTCAATAGTAAGCGAAACTCTAAGAAACAGAGTCTTGGTAATAATGGATTCATGAAAAGAATCAAATTTTGAAGCTTATTCAAAGTACTTAAAATTCATAAAGTTTAATCTTACCCACCAAAAGTTAGGAACCTGAGAAAAATTGCCCAATTTTTGAAACAGGGGAGAAATAACTCCAAAACATAGATAGATCTTAAGAAGAATCAAACTATCAGATTCAGCATATCAGAGAACCTTACTGTAGATGTTTAAAGTTCCTATATACAAAAACTCGGATTTTTTTGCCAGAAGCAAGATCATGGATGGGTGTTTACTTGTTTATTTATTCTTTCCCCCGGGATGATATTTGTTTTTCCTCCTCAATGCATTAATCTTTACGCTAAAGTTTGACAGTTCATCCCGATTTCTTAAGAACGACTTTTGAAGCACAGGGGCTGTCTGATTAGAATAAGAAGCTTTTTTTAAAAAGTGTTAAAAATTACTTTAGTGTGAAGAGCTAGGTATTGAGCGGAAGGCGGACTCTTCATAAACGGAAAAACTTCTGTTTATTTTGAATTTTACGTTGCTCCTTAGGCTATTTTCAGGTGGAAAATCTTTTTTTTGACGAATATAGAGGCTTTATTGTCCTGAAGTACCATAGACAGCCCAAAACAAATCTGGTTGTTTGCAAATTTAATTTGGATATTGAAAATTTAAAGAACTATATAAAACATTTAAAAAAAACCTGAAAATTGGGATATCAATTCTTAATGAAAATATCTCTGTATGTAGTTGTGCACTTTTTGTCTAGTAGCGCTTTCCAAAGTAAAAAAAAAACAAAACAGAAACGGCTGAAAACCAGCGGAAAATAAGCTAAAGTCATATAACCCTAAATGGCCAAAGAAGGTGTGGTTTTCCCTTGAATGTGTAGTTATCTTTCAGAGTCAACAGATAGTCAATGCTTCAATTTTCACAGACAAAAGGCTTTCCTGAAATTCAACTAATTAACTAAGCTTTCTTACTGTCATTTGTCAACGTGGCAACGCTAATAAAATTGTGACACTACCCTATAACAACTTTAGCTTTAAATATACAAAAGAAATGTCTTAGAAAATCAGAGTTTTCTGGTATGGATCGGTCCTATGATGGGTCTGTGGTGGGGGGGGTATCTTTTTATTTGATGACTGGGACACCTTGTGTTTTCAAAAAATGATAATCTATTTTCATTATTTCCCTCACCTTCATTTACTGCGTAGCCTACTTGCGAGCATATGAATACCCTCTTCAAAAGCTGTTCTGAAGAGGTAGGACTAAAGAGGTTCTAGACATCAAACAAAGAGTAACAATTTTATTATCTTTTGTTCAAGTTGAGCAACAATATTTTTCTAAGCGCTTTTCTAAAGTCTTTATTAAAGATAGTATAAATCACAGGATTCAGTGCTGAGTTGCAGTAGCCCAACCAAAAAGCCACGGCAAATCCTTTAGGGTCGACTAAACTTTCCTCACAAAATGGAGTGATGACATACAAGACGAAAAAAGGTAGCCAACAGAGTATAAAAGCTCCCATTATAAGTCCTAGAATTAAAGTTGCACGCTGTTCTCGTTTTCTTGCAACACGACGTTTTTCTCTTGCAGGATCTCGTGTTGCTAATGGATTTCCAAGGTCAATCACCTAAAACAAAACAAAACTTATTTTCAAAAGAGTTATTGACAGTACTAGAAGAGTCAGAAAATAATAAACCTCGGGGGAGTCGAAGAGTCATAGTCGGGTAGAGGAATTTTGAAATGTGATGGATGTTAAATTAGAAACAAATTACTGAAGATTATGAATATAATTTAAAAAAAGGCATGTGCCAAACGATTTTAGGAAACCTTGAATAAACTCCCTTATAAAAAAAGGTGATAAGAGTGAGTTTGGCATTATAGAGCCATAAGCATGATTTCTGTTTGAAGCAAAATACTAAGTATGATGACCCTTCTTAGACTTAGATATGCTATAAACAAAGTTTTAAGGGAAGAACAGTGTGGTCTCAAGAAGGGGAGAGGTTGGATTGACTAAATTTCCCCCTTTCCCCCAGAAGAGCCAAAGTAGGTCTTATCCTCGTATGATATACCAGAAAAATACATTAAAGTGAGTAGTGTTATACACAAGAACAATGATGCTACGGTTAAAGTATAACATAAGGTTAGTAGAGTTTAGTGTTGAATCATGACTTAAGCAGGGCTATATATTATTCCTATTTATATTGTTAATTTTGATGAACTTCGTCATAAAGAAAAGAGTGAAGGCTATGAGAGAGTATGCAAGTATGCAATCAATACTATATTTAGATTATGCAAATGACTAAGGTGACCTAAATAAATATATTAGCATGAAGAATGAATTTTTAGTGGTTTTCAGAGTTCAAGATGCAACAAAAGGTAAAAAAATTGATGCCAAGAAGACTAAATAGCTTAGACCAGGAATAAATGAAAGTGAAGAGGGGATGTTTAGGTAACAAGAAGATCTAGAAAGTTAATTGCTTCACTTGTCTGGGTAGTATTAATAGTAAAGAAGGAGGGTGCAGTGAAGATTTATAAATTAGAGTAGACAAGTCACAGAATGTTTGAGATCCTTGTTGAAATTTTGTTCAAACATAGAATGACAAGTATGCAAACTGAGAATAGAATATTTCAATCTACAGTAATGACACTGGTCATGCACGGTTCTGAAACTTTGATACTTTGGAAGATGGAGGAAGATTTGCTAGATGTTTTTCAGACGAAACGTCAATGGACTGTCTTTTGTACCTGTTTGACTCACTATATATATAAAAAAAATAAACTGTAAGAATGTGGCTCGATCCCACTTTTTTGGGCATCAATGAAGGAATGTTAAAGACAGCTAAGACGATTTTAGGGAATGTAGGGTGACAGGTGGCTAAAAATTGCTCTTATTCGTCACACATTTAGGACCAAACAAAAATAGTTTGTCCGTGAATCAGTCCTTTCACTTTTCAATTTCAATTTTCTCTACTTTTATATCCATTTTTCTGAAATTCTTTGTCTTTAGGTGTGATTCTTCTCTATTATTCTCCCCAGAAAAAGGGATATTTTCCCCTAGATTTTCATAGAATTTACACGAAAAGCATACCCCAACATCAATTTGTTATTTTTTTCTTTCAGATAACGATAAACATAAAATCTTTTACACTACCGTGAATACATAAAAAAGTTCAATCAAGGGTCATCCCCATTACTACATCGCAGGTAGTACTCGTTTTTTTCTTGAAGCCAGCAACAGCTTTCGGTATGCTGACAGTTGATGAAGTTTTATCTTCGTCTTAAGACCATTAGTAGACTCGAATAAGTGAGACTAGGGTTAAATTCTCGTAACTATTTTTATGTATGTTTTGATTAGTTTCAATAGACGAAACAAACACTCAGCTGGTATATTGATAAAACATAATGAGAAGATCAGCGATATGCACTTCCGCAAGTCTGGGTACTTGATTTCGCAATTGCGAGTCTTCAGACGAAGTATCTTCATCCAGTATTGGAAATCTGATAGGCCTTGAAATTGGGCATCTCCCAAAGGAAGCTCAATATCAGTCATTGCTTGTGACCTCCATTCTGCGTCCGTCTTCTGGATGCAACACTTTTCTGTTAGAATAGGAAATCTCGCAAACAGTGGCCTCGGAGATTTTGGCTTCAAAATCATTGTATTCTTTGGTTCAACCATAGCCGAAATATTATAAATTTTATCTTCAAACTTGAAACGGTCTTTCATCTGCTTGATTAGGACTACACACTAATTTCGACAAGACTGGTAAAAAGAGATAAATGTTATGACGTAGCTCTTGAGCATCTTCTAGTTCTAGTTCATGGAGTCGGCTGTAGCTGTTCCCACATATGTCTGGTTTAAAGGCGGGTATTTAATTGAAAGCTAAGGATCCAGCTCGGTAAACGAACCATCCCTGCAAATATATTCCTGTTACTTGAAGTCAGATGCAACATCATTCACAAGTTTTTTGACACTTGCTTTTCGGAAGTGAAGAAGTGGGAGCTCAGATTAAAAAACTGGGTCGAAATCGTTGGAAAGGCCGATAGAGTAGTTTATGAATCCAAGGTATGGCTGTGTCAACTTGCTTTGTAATGTTGATATGTCTTTGGGGGTGACTTTACTCCTTCAAAGTCCCCAGGGGAGGGGCTGCAAGGTACAAACTTCCACCATCGTTTACATATAGTAATGGTTTTTGGGAAGTGTACAGAGGTTTTCAGGGCAATTTTTTCTGGTTGGTGGGAGAGAGGTCGAGGGAAGGGTGTTAAGTGGGATGATATTTCCATGGAGAATTTATCAAGGGGGAAGATAGTTTCCAAGAAGGGGGAGCAGGATTTTCTTGCATTCTTAAAAAAAAAACAATGAAAAACTAAATATGAAAAAGTTTTTTCAACTGGTTGTAAGGAGCAGCATTAAAACTTGAAACGAACAGAAATTATTACGCATATGAGGAAGTTCATCTCCTCCTAAATACCTCGATCTTTACGCTAAAGCATTTTATTTAATTTCAACTATTTATTCTACGACCCTTGTGATTCAGGGGCCATTCTTAAAGAATTGGGATAAAATTTAAGCTTTAATGTAAAGAACAAGGTATTAACGGTGGGGCGAATCTTTTCATATACTTAATAAAAATATACTAATGTAGAAGATCGTCACGTAAGTTAATTCGTAAGTTGCGTATATTTATTACTAACAAAAACGTTCGTAGAAAAACTAAAAGTTTTAGCTGCCTTTGTAAGTAACCAAACATTTGAAGGGCAATTATGCTTCCTCCCCCACCTCTTTTTTTCTCAAAATTGTCCTATAAAACTATTAGAAAGGCATTTAGCCAAAACCAAATTAATATGCAAATTTGATTTTAATTATTCATGTGCGGAGAACCAAAATAAAAACATATATTAATTCAAAACCGTTCAGAAAGTAAAAAAAAACAAAACAAGTTTTTTCTACTGAAAGTAAGGAGCGACATTAAAACTAAAAACGAACAGAAATCATTCTGTATATGAAAGGGGCTGTTCCCTCCTCAACGCCCCGTTCTTTACGCTAAAGTTTTTTCATTGTTTTAAAAAGTAGAGTAGTGAGAAAGGGTAAAACTTTAGCGGAAAGAGCGGGGCATTGAGGAGGGAACAGCCCCTTTCATAAACAGAGTAATTTCTGTTCGTTATTAGTTTTAATGTCGCTTCTTACTTTCAGTTGAAAAAAAAAATGTTTTTTATTTAATTCATTCCTAGATTGATACTTCAGAAGTGTCTGAGCCGTCAGATCCCTTAGGGACTGCTGAGATCATTAAAGTAACACGTGCTATAGATAAAATCCATAATAAACTTCAGATCAGAAAAAATAGCAACCTACAATAACTCAAACTCAATACAACCAGAAATTACTATTAAAGAACAAATGAAAACCAAAACAAACATAAGTTAAATAAGCAATCATAGCAAAAAAAAACATACAACAGGTACGAATACAGATGAATAAATCAATCTCAAATTGAGTAAAGCTTCAGTTGAATATGCAAATCAAGCTTAAAAACATAAAAAAAAAATTTTGCTATTGATGCATAAATGAATCACAAAAGGAATAGGAATCATTGTTGCTTTACTAAAAACTAATTATATTACAAATATTTTCTTTTGTACAGTGTTGAAAATAAACGCAGAAATTACAGTAAAGTCCAATTTGAACTGACAAGCTTTCAGCAATTAGTATGATTATACATCAAATATTTAGCTTAATTTTATTAGTTAGTTCCAAGCCTGTTCAAAACAAATACAGCTTCACTACAAATAAGTGTTTGGATACTGCCCCCTTCCCTAACTGTAAAAGACTAAAGCCTACTACGTCATTGGTGCTTCACTGAAAACGAAGTATATTACAAATATTTTCTTTTCCAATTATTATAGCATTGAAAATGAAAATATAATTACATTAAAATAAAATCTTGAACTGATGATCTTTCAACAATTAATAGCATTATATACCAAACATTCAGTTTGATTTTATTTGTACTTTTCAAGACACATTTAGCTTTCAGTAAAGCGCCAATGACACGGTAGGTTTCAGACTTTTACAGTGAAAGAAAGAGGCAAAACCCAAACTCTTCTTTGTAGAGATTTTTTTTCATTTTAAGCTGGATTTGCATATTCAATTTAATTTTCACTCGTTTTAAGATTGATTTGCTCATTTATATTAGTAAGTATTGTTTGTTTGCTTCCTATGATTGTTTATTTAATTTATTTTCGTTTTGTGTTTCATTTATGCCCCAGTAGCAATATATTATTGTTTGTTTTAAGCTAGATTTGCATGTTCAACTTATGCTTTACTTGTTTTGAGGTTTATTTATTCATTTATATTAGTACTTGTTGTATGTTTTTTCTTGCTATGATTATTCACTTTAATTTCTGTTCGTTTTGGGTTTCATTTATTCTTTAATAGTAATTTTTGGTTGTCTTGAGTTTGAGTTATTTAGGTTTCTATTTCTTCTGATCTTTAGTTTAATCTGGCCCTTACTTTGCTTTAGGAAACTTGTTTTTCGGAAAAAAAAAATTGTAAATTAATATATAAAAATTTCAACCCACATTCGTTTATTTTCTCAGTAGTCTTAGTTAAGATGTTGATTTTTCTATTTTTTTTATCAATACTATAATAAGTAAAAGCACATAGTTCGAAATAGGGATCGTTTTCAACAAAGTGCAATAGATTTTTTGCGTGAATACAGATTTCTGAAATTGCCTTTCGAATAATATGTTTTCCAATGAATAATTGGAGATCGATATTTTATACATCTTCGATACTAATCGCTCGTTGAAATAATCAAATATCGTTACTAATTAACGTGTATTAAATGTAGCATCAGTAATAATTTTTGTCAAAGTGTAAATGCGTAAAAAGTAGTAAGAATCTAGACTGTTAAACATGTCAATCTAAATAAAGCTCAAAGCTCGAATTATTGAAATGTATACATAAGTGCCCGGAATTTCAAGGATGCATTAATGTGTGTAAGATATATTGTTGTGCATTACTAAGTGCGTTATGCTCTATAACACAATGCAAAATAATATAAAAATGATTCAAACTATTGTGTTATATATAGAACAATATACAAAACGATAAAAATTATATAATTTTGATAAGGGCTAGGTCGCTGCTCGAGTATGCCAAAGAGAGGTATAGGGACGGGGATTCACTTTAGTTGATCAAATGGAACAATTTTGATCAATATTTTTTGGTCAACACAAACCAAACCCTCTTTGCTCAAGGTGGGTGATGAAAACTTGTTCCATCACAAATTTACTACACTTTTTATTTAACAAAAGAACATATTAATGTGAATTTGATATGAATAGCCATTAAACAACCTCTTAACCATTTATTGTCATGCTACTAAACTTCAAAGCGACATAATTTTGTCTCCTTAGATTAACCACAGATATTCAGGGGCGTCTTTTGAGAGGCGGTAGGCAAGGAGGGTACTGCCTCGACTCTTGTTGTAAAAAATTGCCATTTCTCATATTTTGATGTTACAGAAAATTTAAAAAAAAAACTCTTCTCCCCTCCAACTTTATACATTTTTGTAGCTTGACACTACTGCATACAATTTGGCGGCACTTTCGTGTTCAGAGCCTCATTTCCAAAGCCTTTGGTTTGTCTAAAGTGTCCAGGGAGTTATTTCATGGTATTTTGACAATCTTTTACATCTCTCATTTTCAGTCAATGAATACACCGGAGTTTCTTCACTAAACTACAATTGGTAAGAACAAAATTGTAAACTATGTATTGTGGACCGAAGCAGAAAATTAAAAAAAGTACAACAAAACAATTCTTAGGATAATAAATTTTCGTATGGCAACTTCATGGCGTGTAAAGAGTAAATAGGAATTCATCAGATAAACTTGTGAAACTTTATCTGAAATATTATTTCTGAAAGGAATGATAGTTAATTAAAGTATTTTTTTTCCAAATTCTTATACGGGTCCGTAGAAAAGGACACTATGCAAAATAAAGGGAGCTAAAGGGAATGGAAACGTTGCTGTTTCCAACTACTCCCTCAAGTGTAAGCATTTTTAAGAATAAAGAATATATATAAGGAAATAACTAAACTCGTTTTTAAAATAGACTAAAAGTTGGAGAGTGATTTTGACAATAACATATAAAAAAAGGGGCGCGAAACGGATTTGGGCTTTACATAACTTAGTTATCCAAGTTAAAAATGCATAAATGACAAGAAGTCAATGAGTTAAAAATTAAAAATTCCGTAAAGCCCAATCCTTTTATCGCCCCTCATTTTCACTTATATTCATTGATTCTCGCGAAAATTGTTTTTGCTTTTTAGTCCATTTTTAAAACGAGTTATTTTTTTATTATTATTTTCGAAATTTTAGTCTTCTGTCAAAGAATAAGAACTCCTTTATTCTTCACAAATACAAACGTGTTCCTAAATTAAGATTCGAACTGTAGATAGCACGGCCAGAAGCAGATATTCGAACCACAGCGCTTTCAAGTCTTGTATAACGGTGTTTGCTTTAAAATTTTTGCCGTAGCCTATATGATAACGTTCCTCATCAGTTTGATGGATTATCTAAATCTAGCAGTAATAGTCAAGCGTTTTGAAACACCTATTTCTTTTCAAGCCTTTGAACCTTCAGAGAACTCTAATATCAGTCAACGGACCATTTTTGAAAAAATATTAAGGTGGCTTGGAGGGGTAGGATCAACGAGGAAGAAAGTGGTGTCATATTATCCCATTAAAATCAGAAGCGCATATACTGACAGAATTTGGAAGTAATTGAATATTCGGAAGTGGCCAAAAAAGGCTCGCAAATTTAAAAAATTCTAGTGGCAAAAGTACAAAAACAGTAAAAGGTCAGCGATTCGCGATTCAAAATTGTGATAAAGGAGGAAAATATCACTTCTAAATACAAAAAACATGTTGTGGGTTTCAAAAGACGAGCACATTGAACAGCCCGTTCAATGTGCTCGTACGTAGCTGGTGATAGATAGGTGGAGGTGCGGAGTGAGGTAGAGTGAATATATAGGGGGAAAGGAAGGGTTCCCAACCTATAATCTAAATATAACGTATTAACAGTAATTAAAAGTAAAATTAAACGCATAATTTATCCTGTTCGCTATGTTCGTCTGTTCGCTTAGCATTACTATGCAAACCCACAAAATTTGGTTGAAACCTAGCTCTAACCCCCTGTGGGGCTAGATGTAACCCCGGTCCACATGGTCCTTGGTCATGTAACCCCCTTTGAAGGTCAAAAGGGGTAGAGGTAGGCAGTGGTAAAGAAATTTTTATACTGGTTCAGGTTTCGATAATATGATTAGAGTTGTCTGTCGTTAAAGGGAAGTGAACAAGGTCTCTAATAAATATTGTAGCTTCAATATAATAAGCTATTACACATATTACCAAAAAAGATTGAGGTAATTTAAACTGGCTGGTTTATATTTAGAGACTATTCTTCTGCTACCCTAATTTAAATTATATCATGATTCATAATTTGGGTATAATATTTTCAATCTATTAACTCCAAGCTCCATCCCTGCTATTATGAGTAGCTCTGTACATCGATGCACTTAGTGCTGAACGATCGTACATACAATGGGACAGCGAAGAATATTGTATATTCACAAGTTTTACGTAGTTAAAAACATATATACATCTATCTATATTCACAGGTGGGACACAGGGACACAACTACAATGGCGCGTAACTAATATGGCGCGTAACGACTTACGCGCGCGGGGGAAGCTTGGGGGGCGAAGTGTCCCCACCAACTAAGTGTTGGTATAGTGCGAAGCGCCACACCAACAGGTAGTAATCTATAAGACTGAGGATTAAAGGAAACTATTGGTTCATACACTTATCTGTTATTAATCTAAGATTGAAAAATTCAAGCTACAACCTTTTCCATGATAACATGATGTGATGTATGACGTATGACATGCAAAGAAAAAGTGAGTAAGGTTTTATTGTATAAAAAAAAATTGTTACTAATATTTAGGAGTCCATCAGTTTATGAAATAAAGTAAATCATAAACATCAACAATGAAACCTCAATTATTTTGTTTTGTCATTGTGGTCGATAAAGCATTAAAGGACACGGGGCTTATTTGAATCTCATCTGAGGTCTTTGTGCGATTTCATAGGATCTCAGAGTATGCTGGGTGAAATTTCCATACATGTGGAGCTATTTGATTGCAATTGAGCTAACGACATAAGAGTTGCCACCAGATTCAAGTAGAGATATCAAAGTACGGGACTGCACCACCGAGTTGAACTAATACTAGCTACTAGCATCTCACCGCACCATGAAACCGCTTGAGGCCAACACAGGTAAGAACGATCCTCTTCCATCTCAACTTATTCAAAGTCTCCCTCTTTATACTCTCCCGAGAAGTTCCCATTTTCATCATATCTTTCCTTACGTCATCCTCCCAGCCCAACCAAGACGACTTGCTTTTCGTTTGGCCCTAGACGATTGGTTGAGAATTACAATCATTGGGCATCTGTCATACCTCATTCTCAGAACAGGCTCCAGCCATATTGAATCAGAGCCATTGGCAGCCTTCCTGATATTCTGGGACACACTGCCTTATAGAGTAGTAAATCACACTTTAATAAATCTCTTTTCTCTAAGTATTATAATGCAAAAGGAAATATTAAAGAGTTGGGGTTTGGGGGTACTATTTCGAAATATCTGAATTTGGGAATAGTGAAAATACAATAATAAATAATTTAATTTTTAATGAAAATACAATAAAATGCAAGAGAAGCTAAAATTTTCCCTGTATGGCTTTAGAATAAACGACTTAATTTATCCCATTAGGTTGAAACAAAAAAAAAATACCGTAAATTGGTATATTATATTATACGGTATATTATAATACCGTAAATTACCAACTTGCCACATTTTTTGACGATGAAATGCTACTAAGGATAACGAACCATACTTTAATGTAAACCACTGGGTGTAAGGGTAAGGGGGAGGTAGTACATATCATATAGAGTACAATTTACCTTCATTCTATTTTTAATTATACCCTTTATTTTTCTTTGTAAAACAATTTTCTCAATAGTATTCAACAATTTTATAATTTATTAAAGTCATCGACTAGTCAAACAGTTCGTGGTAACGATCTGTAAGTAAGGAGCGACCAGTATCAATAGTTACCGAAACTCTAAAACACAGAATTTTGATACCAATAGATACATTAAAACAATCCAATTTTTATGATGATTTTAAATATATAAGTTTCATTAAGTTTAGCTATAACCCTCAAAAGTTACAAGCCTGATAAAATTTGCCTTATTTTAGGATTTCGAACATCTTGCTACAAAAATATCCGTTTACACTAGAATCGAGCGTCTAAAATTAATGAGGAACCTCCACAGTAGAAAATCAGACCAAACCATAGACATCAAGATCAATCAAAAGTAATCAAGAGATAAATATGTAGAAATCCAGAACAATCCTTAGAAATCAAGACTAATACATAAAAATTAGAACCAAACCTTAGAAATCAAGACAAAACTATATAAATCAAGACCATTCCATAGAAATCTAGAAATACCCATAAAATCATAACCAATGCATAGAAATCCGGACGAATTTGTAAAATTCATGGCCAACTCTAGAAATCAAGACCAAACCGAATAAATCAAGATCAAACCTTAGACATCAAGACCAAGCAGCAAATGTCAAGGCAAACTCATAGAAATCATAGACCAAACTGTAGAAATCAAGAACAACCTCTAAAATCAACACCAGCACAGAGAAATCATAACCATTGCATGGAAAGCCACATGAATTTATAAGAATAAGGGTCAGACGTAGAAATTCAGACCCAACCATAGACATCAAGACCAATCCAAAGTTATCAAGAGATCAATATGTAGAAATCTAGAACAAGCCTTAGAAATCAAGACCACTACATAGGAATTAGAAACAAACCATAGAAATCAAGACAAAACTTTGGAAATCATGACCAGTCTCTAGAAATCCAGAAAAATCTCATAGAAATTATAATCAATGGGTATAAATCCTGGGGGATTCATAGAAATCATATACAAAACATAGATTTCCAAACAAATTAATGAAAATCAGGGCTAACTTTGGAAATCCGTACAAAACTTTAAAAACCAAGACCAAAGTGTAGAAATCATGGTGAACCTATAAAAATCATGATCAATACACGGAAATTCTGGCAAATTCATAAAAATCAAGACAAAATTGTAGAGATCAAGACAAACCTCTAAAAATAAAGACTAATCCAAAGAACAAAAGAGGTCAATATGTAGAAATCCAGGGGAATTTATTGAAATCATAATCAAGGCTTAGAAATCCAGATGAATTCATAAAAACCAGGACTAATCCTACAAATACAGACCAAATCATAGACATCAGCTTCAAAAAAGAAATGAAGAGATAAATATGTGGAAATCCAGAACAATCCTTATAAATGTGCATAGAAATCCACAACAAATCATAAAAATCAAGACTAAACTGTAGAAATAAAGGTCAACCTCTAAATATTATGACCAACCCGAAGAAATCAAGAATACATTGTGTGGAAATCCAAACCAAATCATAGAAATCAAGAGACAAAGGCGTAGAAATCCAGAAAAATTCCATTAAAATCATAGCCAATACATTGAAATCCCGGCGGATTTAAGGAAATCATACCCAATGCTTAGAAATGCAGACGAATTTATAAAAATTAGGGCCGACTCCAAATATCCAGACTTAACCATAGAAATTAAGACCGAACTGTAGAAACTAAGACCGAGCAGTAAAATTCCAGGCAAACTCATAGAAATCTTGACCAAACTGTAGAAATCAAGATCAACCTCTAAAATCAAAACCAGCACAGAGAAATCATAACAAATGCATGGAATTCCACACACGAATCCGTAAAAATCAGAGTCAGCCGTAGAAATTCACAACAAACCATAGACATCAAGACAAATCTAAAGTAATCAAGAGATCCATATGTAAAAATCCAGAACAATCAATGGAAATCCAGACCAATGCATAGAGATCAGAACCAAACCATAAAAATTAAGACAAAGTTGTAGAAATCATGACCAGTCCATAGAAATCCAGAAAAATCCCATAGAAATTACAACAAATGCAAGAAAATCCTAAGGGATTCAGAGAAATCATATCCAATACATATATTTCCACACAAATTCATAAAAATCAGGACAAACTTTAGATATCCAGACCAAACCATAAAAATCAAGAAAAAATTTAGGAATCATGGTGAACTCCTAAAAATCACGATCAATAAATGGAAATCCCAAAAAAATCATAAGAATCAAGACAAAATTGTAGAAATGTATACCGACCTCTAAGAATTAAGATCAATCCAAATAAATAAAGAGATCAAAATGAAAAAATCAAGGGGAACTCATAGAAATCATAACCAATACTTTGAAATCCAGACACATTCATAAAAACCGGGGCAAACCATACAGATTCAAACCATATATAAGACATCCAGATCACTACTATGAAATCAAACGATAAATACGTAGTAATCCAGAACATTCCTAAGAAATCAGTGCATAGAAATCCACACCAAACCCTAAAAATCAAGACTAGAGTTTAGAAATCAAAGTCAATTTCTAAAAATTATGACCAGCCCGAAGAAATCAAGAAATCAATACGTGGAAATCCAGACCAAACCATAGAAATCAAGAGACCAATGGATATAACTCTAGACCAAACCATAGAAATCAAGACCAACCCCCAGAAACAAAGGTGTCAATATTTAGAAATCCAGAATAATCCTTAGAAATCAAGAGCAATACATTGAAATAAAGGTGAACTCAAAGAAATCAAGACCAAACTCTAGAAATCAAGACTAGTCCATTGAAACTATAACCAATTCATATAAATCCCGACAAACTCATGAAAATCATAAGCAATGCATAGAAATCCACACAAATTCATAAAAATCATGGATCAACCCTAGAAATCCAGGGCAAACCAAAGACATTAAGACAAAGCTGTAGAAATCAACATCGGTCCATACAAATTCATATAAATTGCATAGAAGCCATAGCCAATGCATAAAATTCAAAGGAGTTGAAAGAAATCATAACCAATGAAAAGAAATCCAGACAAAATCATAGAAATTAGGGCCAATCCTAGAAATCCAGACAAAAGCATAGACAACAAGCCCAATCCGAAGAATCAAGAGATGAATAGGTAGAAATCAAGAAAGATCCTTATGAATCATGACCAGTGCATGGAAATTCACTCCAAACCATAAAAATCCTGGTAAACTGTGGAAATCAAAGTCAACATCTAAACGTTATGACCAACCCGAAGAAATCAACATGTCAGTATAAAGAAATCCAAACCAAACCCTTCAAATACAGACCAAGCCATAGAAATCAAAAGACCAATGAATAGAAATTCATACCAATTGATAGAAATCAAGACCATCCCCCAGAAACTGAGATATATATATATATATATATATATATATATATATATATATATATATATATATATATATATATATATATATATATATATATATATATATTATATATATATATGTAGAAATCCAGAACAATCCTTAGAAATCAAAACCAATACATAGAAATCCAGGCAAATTTATATAAATCAAAACCAAACTCTAAAAATCAAAACCAGTCCATTGAAACCATAATTAATACATAGAAACCCGAAAGAAGTCATAGACATAATGAGGAATTTATGGAAATCAACAAATTCTTAAAAATCGAGACAAATCAAAAAAATTAAGGTTAGGATCTAAAAATCAAAAGGAATACACAGAAACCATGACCAGGCCGACAAGTTCATAAAAATCAAGGTGAAACTGTAGAAATCAAGCCCAGTCTTTAAAAATCAAGACCAATCCGAAGAAATCAAGAGGTCAATATGCCGAAATCCAGGGGAATTTATAGAAATCATAACCAATGCATAGAAATCCAGACAAACTCACAAAACTCAAGAGACCAACATTTAGAAATTCTGAACAATCCTTAGAAATCAAAACAAATACATAGAAATCAAGACAAAACCATATAAATCACCAGCAAACTGTTAAATCAGTAGATGGAAACAGAGAGCAAACCGTAAAAACCCAGACCAAACTCTAGAAATCAAGGCAAACCTCTAAAATCTTTATTTCTATGGTTTTGTCTGGATATCTGGAGTTGGCCCTGATTTTTATTAATTCGTCTGGTTTTCTATGCATTGGATATGATGTCAATGAATCCCTCTGGATTTCGATGCTTTGGTTATGATTTCTACAGGATTTTTTCTTGATTCCTGTGGACTGATCTTGATTTTTACAGTTTTTTCTTGGTTTCTATGGTTTGGTTTGATTTTATATATTGGTCTCGAATTCTAAGGACTGTTCTGGATTACATATATATACCTTGATTACTTCTGATTGGTCTTGATGTCTATGATTTGGTCTAAGTTTCTACGGCTGACCCTCATTTTCATGAATTTTTGTGGATTTCAATGCTTAGGTTATCCTTTCTGTGTACTGGTCTTGATTTTAGAGGTTGCTCATGATTTCTACAGTTTGGTCATGTTTAATACGAGTTTGCCTGGACTTCTACGGGTTGGTCTTGATTTCCACGGTTTGATCCAAGTTTCTACATGTTATGCGAATAAGAAAAAGGCATATTCAAGAAAATGTTCCTATTTAACAATAAAAGGGAATTTTTTACAAAATCACTGGAAATAAGGAGAAGGGGGTGCAAAATGCCGTAGAATATCGCAATCTAATAATGGAATGGTAAGTTCTCACTGTTCAAGTAAGAACAATGATGATTTAAGTTTATAAAGTTATTTTTGTGGGAAAAAAGTGGTAAAACCCTTAAGTATGATAATGTGCACCAGAAAGTGTCATCGTGATAGATTGTTCCACACTGGCCTCAATTGCCAGGAGTCATCAGAAATAAATTTATTGGGAATTTTTCATTAAGTTTAAACGATCAATTCTAATGTAAGCGGATATTTTTAGAGCAAAATACTCGAAAAATGTCTTATGCATGATAATAGTTGCCATAGGTTGTTGTTTGAGAGGATTTGAGTGTAAGAGGCCGGAATTTATCATGCAACATTGCAATTTACCAATGAAATGGCGAGTTCCTGCTGATAAAGAAAAAATTTGTCATTTTTAGTTTATAATTATTTCGTAGGGAAAAGGCTGAAAAACCCTTAAGCGTGATAATGTACGCCAGAGGTTGTCATCGTCCTGATAGATTGGGTCATCTGAGCTCAATTGTCAGGAGTCATCATAAGAAACGTTATTCGGTTATTTTATTTAGTTAAAACGACTGATTCTAGTGGAAACAGATATTTTTGTAGGAAAAATACCAAAAAATGCCTTTGGAATTACGAAGGGTGCCAGGGGAGCAGTAATAGTGTAGCACAGTGGTGTGAAATAACATGGTATATCAAGTAGGGTTGAATGGCGAAAACATAAACCATTGGATTTAATGCATGATTTTCAACAATAAATATCTGAAAAATATCTTAGGAATTATGAGGGGCTGCTATAGGGTGCCAGTGGGCCAGTAATTGTCTGGCACGGTGGTTCGAGTCGGAATGATGCATCATGGAGGGTCAGTTTACGAAAACACGAAAAAATGGATTTAATGCATAGTTTGTGACAAGAAAATATCTGAAAATGGTTTAGGAATGATGAGGGGTGATAGAGGGTACTTGAAGGCCATTAACAGTGTGGCACAGCGGTGGGGATTGACAATATGTATCAAGTATAGGGTTGGCTTACGAAACACGTGAACTAATAAGTTTAATGCATGATTTTTAACAGGAATATATCTTGAAAATGTCTTAGGAATGACGAGACGGTGCCGAATTCAGGAATAGTGTGGCACATTGGCGTGAAATGACATGGTGTATCACAGAAGGTTGGCTTTCAAAAATATTAACCAGAAAATTTTATTCAAATATGCACTTGTCAACTGAGGGTGCATAGTCTTAGCTATAAGAAACGAGGCATTTTGATTAAAAGCCCTCGAAAGTATTTAAATGTGGTTTAAAATTACCTCTAATAACAAGCCTCTCCTCTGGAATTGGTTCGTTTGATCTTTGCCTTTTTTTTAATTCATAGTTCTTTTTGCTTATAGTTTATCCTTTATAAGCTTTTTTCACATTTTTTTCTTTCTATTTTTGAGTTTGGATTGCTTTTTTCTGTTTTTTAATATTTTTGTAGTTATTTTTTTAATAAAATTCGTATATACAATAAAAGTTTGTATCTTATAGATTTATAGATCCAGGATAGAACTTCGAATGGCAATCGTTTAAGCAATTTAATCCGCTTGTAGTCCATGTACTTTGGTATGCTTGTTTAAGATTTATCTCTAATATAAGGGTTAAATTATGTGTTTGGAGAGGAAAAGAAAGACTACATGTATGAAGGTGTACTCTATTCCAGCCAAAATGTTACTCTTGCTTTTATTTCACCTCTGATAGCACATTCAAGTCCAAATTTCTAGCCAAAATGTTACTCTTGCTTTTATTTCATCTCTGATAGCACATTCAAGTTCCAATAGAGTAAAATACTCTATTACTAAGAAAATACGTTAAGAACAAGCCTCCAATATTATCTGATAACACTCTCTAAAGCATTAATTAACATGCAGGTGCATACTAAATGTATGATCACAGCATCAGGTTCAATGTATTAGAGAACCTTATTGAAGAGGTTTCAAGCTTTCATCTGCAAAAATGGGGAATTTTATATTTTTGCTAAAAGAAAGACCAAGGATGTGCGTTTATTTGGTTTTCTGTTTTTTTTCCAGGGGTGACCGAGCCCGTTGATTTTTGAATTGAAAAGGGAATAGTTGTGGGAAAATTCAAGTCATGGCCAATTGTAGAAAAAGCCAAGACAGATTGTCCAATTAAATGGACATCAAGTGCAAGGTTAATTTTACCCCTTTGATTGCCGGTTGTTACTGTCTTCCACTTATGCTACACCTCTCATGCATGTCACTCCACAATACCATACTAGAGTCAACCAGTTGAGGTTCTACCTTGCCTTTTTCGCAATTATAATTGCCAAATTGACAATTGTCGATTATAACTGACGAAGGCAAATTTTTATATATAGTCCAATTTGCCTATATATAGCCAAATTTGCCTATATTGGATACGGTGACCGTATCGACCCAGTGGTCATAGAAAGTCGCGAGACGGCTCATTCAAACAGAAATTAAAAGTTCTAGTGTTTTTTAAGTGAAATAAAATTGGACGGCAACTTAAGCTCCTCCCACCCTCATTTTTTTCCAGTCACCGGATCAAAATTTTGAGACAGCCATTTGGTTCACCATAGTCAAAAAATCTCATAAGTATGTTTTTTAAGACGACTTATTCCCCCACCGGCTCTTGGGAATGGCTCGATGCTAAGAACTTTGCCCATTGTTTACATATGACCTAGTATTGGTTATTACGGAGTATAGAGGCGTTTCTAGGGGGATTTTTCTGGAGGGGCAGGATGAGGGAGGGACTTACGTGAGAGGATGTTTCTATAGAGGAGTTTTTCATAGTAGAAGAGAATTTTCCATGAAGGGGGTGCCAGATTTCCCAGCATTATTAAAATTACGATCAAAAATTAAATAAAAAAAGACTTTCTTTTCAACTGAAATTAGGGAGCAACATTAAAACTTAAAACGAGCAGACATTATTAAGTATATGAAGGTCTTCTCCCCCTCGTCAATATCTCGCTCTTTACGCTAAAGTTTTTGTAGTACTTTCAAAAGAGGTATTTGTTTTAACTAAACAGCCTGTGTGATTCAGGGATCATTCTTAAAGAGTTGGAACAAAATTCGAACTTTAGCGTAAAGAGTGAGGTATTCACGATGGGGCTCATCCCCTCATTTACGTAATAATTTCAGTCTGATTTAAGTTTTAATATTGCTCCTTGCTTTCAGTTGAAAAAACTTGTTTTTTCAACTAGAAGTAATTACTAACAAGGATAAATTAGATTAATTATATTTTTCCTTCTTTAAAACAAAAATGATAAGCCCTGAAATTGAGAAAATGTCAGACATTTCAAAATATCTTAGAAATGATCAAAGCGATACCACTACAAATATTAAAAACAGAATCCATTAGTAATTGTAGAACACAGAATTTTATAGGATGTAATATATATTCTAGTACAACTGCAAGGATTTTTTTTATCTAAACAATTACCAAACTTCAAAAAAGTAGATGGCAAGTGGCCTAGAAAATAGGAACGATTTTGATAGTTTTCCGAAGTATAAATAACAGACTAGAAAACTTTTCAAAATCACAAGAGACTATTAAAAGAGGAAAAACGGGGGAAATATGATATAAATATCAGATAAAGTTGATTAAGTAAATTGATGATTATAATTCTGTCCACCCTTTTATACCCATCCTCTAAACTTTCAATATCTTTTTTTTTATTGAGAGCAATCAATTTACCTAGTAAAGAGTTATCTTGGAACAAGTTGAGGAGCTTGTAGAAAAGAAATTCATGTAAAAAGAGCTATGTATGGGTTGTTAAAGCACATTGAAATGCTCTACTTGGCAAAAGACAGGCAGCTAAGATATCCCTCGGCCTAATTATGCGGAGGATAAATCTCCACCATAAGTAGCTATCCGCTCCACACATAGCTTCTTTTTGTTGGTTCTAGGAGAAAGGGAATTTAGAAGAGATTTTTGAGGGAAAAGGGTATAAAATTGACGATCATTGGGTGTTTATTGATAAAAATAAACAATTTATTCATTGTATTTTAACTATCTTAGTGGAAACTTGCATTCCCTCTGCGTACCTGCAAGCCACACTTGAAGCAACATTTATTCTGAAGCGGAATCTCAACATCATTGAGACGCATCAAGCTATAATTGCCATCTATCTGCAAGGACGTAATTAAGGAGAGCTCTGGGGCTCATGCCTTCTCACTCTTGAAATCCTAAATTTCTTGAATTTTTCGCATTTATTATTGAAGCTACCAAATAAATGTGTTTGTTTGTGGGGGCCTTTTGGAAAAATTCATCCGAATGTTCCGGCCTTTACAATTCCTTGCAGTAATGTGCTTTTTCAAAGGAAAATCCATTTAGATTAACTAAAATTGTAGTGCATTAATTGACAGAGATTCAATGCCTAAAATAACATGAATAATTAATGCTAAGTAGGCTACTAAAAAGGAAATAAGCCATAGTATATTTAAGATAGTACGTGTCTATTATCACACTAAATACCAGTGAATTATGTTGCAGGCTTAAGTTGAAGGATTATGCTGCACTATTTTTTATTAAAAAAATTTATCATACGCATGTATAAGTTTTTTTTTTTTATTATTATTACTAGACTACAATACCCATCGCGCATTGCTGCAATCTTGAAAAAGGAAATTCATTATGCAAAATTTCCTCTTGCTGAAAAATTCCCCTACTAACAAAATTCACCGCGGAAAAATCCTCCTTGTTGAAAACTCCCCTTCCGAAGAAAATTCTCCTAGTGAAAGATTCTATCAGAAAATTCTTCGCCGTGGAATACCAATCTCTCTCCCCTTCCCTTGCGCAGAATTCTCAACAATTTTAAAAAGTATTTTTAAATATAAAAGTATGTGAAAATTTCCCCGGAAAAATCCCCCTGTAAACCATTCTCCTCCCAGAAAGTTCCAGACACTTCCCCCTATGGAAACCAACCCCTCCCCCGAAGAAATTTTTCCTTGGAAAATCCCCTCGACAATTCCCTTCATTTGAGAATTAAGTCTGTTATCGAAACATTCCATAAATAAAACAAGAGCTAAGAGCTCAAATGGCACTTGTGACGAGAGATCTGGTCTGGTTATGTCAATCACGCATCTACAACTTGTGCTTATTCTCGAAAGCACTAGAAATCCCCCAATTCCCCCAAATAGATCGGATCTGGTCTGGTTATGTCAATCACGTATCTAGAACTAGTGTTTATCTTTCCATCAAGTTCCGTTCTGATCTTTCCATTTTAAGTGGTTTTCAAGATTTCCAATTTCCAAGAATTCCGTTTCCCCCTCCACTCCCCCATGTCCCTGGATCCAATCCAAATTGAAAATGGTGCATCTGAGACATGATATCATTCTATGTATCAAGTTTCATTAAGATCCAATTACCCATTCATAAGATAAACATACCTCAATTTTCACACTTCGGTTCTAGTTTCACATCTTCTTCATGTAAAAATAGGTTGGTCCAGAATTCGAACCTTGAAACCTCTCGCTCCCTAAGCGAGAATCATACCGCTAGACCAGAAAGCAACATTTAAGAACACCAATAATTTGTTTTATCGGCAAATAAAATTTTTCTCAACTATCTAGTTCGCTTCCTCCCCCCCCCCCAGATCGTCGATTCGGGGAAAAAACTATTTAATTTGGCCTGGCCCCTGATACGCCTGCCAACTTTCATCGTCCTAGCTTATCTGTAAGCACTCGAACTAGCAAAACCGGGACCGACAGACAGACAGAAATTGCGATCGCTATATGTCACTTGGTAAATACCAAGTGTCATAAAAACATAATAATGTATTGAATCGATGAATACGAACATCAATTTTTCAATCGTTATGACTTTCACAGTAGAGTTAATCCTAGGCTGAATAAAGTTGTTCTTTACCCTACGTTTTTATAGATTGCAAAATTAATTAATTTTGATTACATATGCAAAGAGTCGAAAAAGATATGTAAACAATTCCCAAGAAAACTCCTAGAAAACTATTTAAACAAAATTTGAACAATTTTACCGAAAAGAAATGTGTTGAGGGGTCTCTAGCTGCATCATTGCCAAAAGTACTTAGAGGGCCTTGGGGGAGGCTAGGGGCAAGCTCACCAATTTTATACATTTTTTTTTTGCAATCACTTGAACAGTGTAGAAAAGCATTAGAGAAAGACAGTCAGAAAGACATGCATAAATTCGATCTTATAAACATCTTGTCTTATATCTTTAAAAGAGTAACTGTGTATATATTTATGCATACATTTTTTCTTGGAACGGCTCCATATTCTTTTTTGAAAATTAACACCCTGGGATTTTCTGGCTTGAAAAACCGATCTAGATAGGTCATGTGTTTGAAAGAAATTCATTTAGAGCCTTATTTTTGAAAAGAGAAACGTGGGAGTGATGTCAATTGAATCATGAGTGAATTGAACTCCCGCCTGAATGTCTGAACTCAATTGAAAATTTTTATTTGACAACTCATGACTTAAAACAAAAGAATAACGAATATATATTCTCCCTTTAAACGAACCACTGTGTATTTATATATGTATCTATGTATAATTCCCTATTGAAGACGATTTTGAATAAATCCGAACAGCTAAAGCAAAAGACATGGAAAAATGTGTGATATAATAACGCATGAAAACAAAGCGCATACGAAATGTGTGCCTGGAAGATATACAACAACAAGCATCATTACGAATCTCAAACGATAAAACGATAAATAAATCTACGGTTAGGATGAAAGCAACAGAGATGATCGCAACGAATCGTAAATGAAATCTGTGGTTAGAACAGTAGCTATAGTGAGAATCACAAAAGTTCGAGAAGAAAACAAATCCATTAAAATGGATGATTCTCTGAAAAATTAACAGGAGGCAGGAAATGAATTCTTACTAAAATTTCTTAGATTATGCTAATGAATGATTGGAACGTCAAATATATACAAGCCTGCTCAGTGACGAATACTGAAACGGGCGAAGCCCGTGCTCCCAGTACTTTATAGGTATAATAACAATAATATTGACATCTGGCACGTATGCAGGGGGGGCCTTCGGGCCCGCCCCTCCCCCGAAATTTTGTGAAATGTTTAATTTCCCCCTGATTTCTCGGGATTTCTGGTAAAATTGGACATTTATTAAAAATCTAGATGCATGTGTGAAGCCTTTTTTGTGGGATTTTACAGCATGTAATTATCCGGTCAGGTCACTGCCTAATTATTAACCCATTTTCTGTCTAACTTTTTACCCTCTTTGAGGTAATTAGCAATTGTAATGTTTTTTTTGTAAAGAGAGTTTGCTTTCCACAGCAAAATAGAATTATCCTTGATATTAGGGCGTTAACCCCCCCCCCCTTTTCAGGATAAAGTACAGCTTTTAATGGATCAATTTTGGAAACTATCATTTCTCATTAAAATCTACGTTTTTCAATAAAAAAACTACCCCCCACAGCACCCTTATTGTACTTTTAACCCTAAAATTTCCCTTTCAGTGGAATATAATAGATTAATCACTGGTTCTAAATCGCTATGAACATAACCTGAGCCTAAAACGTACTTTTGAGGCTTCAGTCTTCCTCCCCCCATCCCCTACAATACTACAGATTAAAGTTAATCTGTAGTTTCTGATATACGTGCTTTTTGCATTACTAAATAAAAAAATGTGCTACTTTATATCTGCTGTTTCGAAGGTTTTGCCCCCCCCCCCCGAAAAAAATTCCTGCTTACGTGCCTGATTGACATAATGTCTCGAAAGGGCTCAGAAGCTGTGAAACTGGCAGAGACCATTTCAGTGTTAGCGCCAAGACCAGATCTGCCACTCCTTTGGAATTTTCCTAAGATTTAAGTATTTTAGTAAAAATATTCAAACAGTATATTTTTAAACGTTAACTTTTCTCACTGGCAGGTTTTGATAAGAATGGCGTCGGAGTGAACTTGTCATTACGCCTCAAAGTATTTTTAAACAGATAGCTAACTCGCAAGTATATACCCGATTTGAGGTTTGGGTGAACATTCGGTTCTTGAAATTTTGACTAACTCTGATAATTTTGACCAGTTTTCCAAAAAATAATACGCTCCAATACATTAAAAAAAACTCCAGCTATTTATTTATAACCAAACACAAGCTAAACTAGTCTAGCGTCCCAAACTTTTAAAATCTATATTATATATTTCTCCCGGATTTTACCATAAAATCTCTTAATATAAAATTCTCTAAAGTAACTGTTAAACCTGGCATCCCTTTTTTTCTTGCTTTATTTGTAATCTTCATTTTTCTTTTCCTTCTTTTCTCCTTCATTTCAAAATGCTTATGTGTTTGAAATTTTATTTGTTTTTTATCCTCCCAAGCAATGGAGCCATTGGATAATATTGCTTAATTGTCTATCGATATTTTCTTTTAATTTGTGATGATAGAATGAACAGAAAACTAAAAGCTTAATTCCAGAGAATTTCATCAATTACTTCTTACCTGTCTTTTCAGTTTTGATGGTCTCCGGCTTCCAGACATCTTTCTAGTTAATCTTAGTCTTAAAGGCTTAACGCTTGTTACACCACATTTAGTATTTAATACCGAGTCACATGATTCAAGTTCGCTAATAGCTTCAAAGTCAATTATATTCTGATCTAAGGCTGTAGAATCATCTTTCTTCTGTTGGATAGCTTCTTTGACGGTGGTCAAAACTGTCAAGACCACTTCTTCATTTGTGCAGCTATTCCATTGTGAAGGCGGATTTAGAGTTTCCATATATGATAAGATTGTGCCTCCTCTTAGCTGGTTGATATGTTCTTCACTGGGGAAACCATCCTGAGCGGTTTTATACTCTGTGACTGAATCACTATCGTTAAGAGAGCAAAATTTGCTGGTAGAATCATCACTTGCAGATCTGAAACGAAACATTTGTTCATGTCTAAAAAAAAATTAAATAAAAATAACTACATTTTCTGTCCCTGTTTTCTAATTTCTATAACGAGGTCTTAGTTGGAAGAGGTACGATAAGACCACCTTATATATCTAAATATCTGCGTTTATGCACAAGATAATAGTTTAAAACATATTTTTTGTTGGAAAATTCTCCATAATCTCTTATGCTTAGCTGCTCCACTTACATATGAAGATTTGTATGATGCGTCCTATAATTTGTAGAAATTTTCTTTTTGTTTTGAGTATTTTTTAGGGCTTCTAAAACTCTTGGTGATTAATCTCTTGTGAAAATCGTCTTTAGGGTCCACCTATATGAAAAGATTGGGCCTATTCGCACTTGATTCATATGTACTTCGCCAGTGAAACAATGACGAACACCTGACGAACACTTTTGTACTCAATGATTGAACCACTCTCGTTTTTCAAACATAATTCCTTGTTGAATCATCACTTATATATCTGAAATGAACATAATAGGAACATTGCACATCCAAATTTCTTAAAAGTTTTGCTTATAGAGAATATCTAAGTTTTGCGGTATTTCGTAAATGAATACCAGCTTTACCCCTGTAGCCCAAGGGATGAAAAAATGTTCTATGATCCATTTAACCGGACAATATTGGCGCTAGACAAGGCCGTTTCCAGGATTTTTTTTTTTTTTGAGGGGGGTTACAAATAGTTCTTTTCGGGAGGGTGAGGGGGAGAGGGGTTACGAAAAAAACTTCAAAACTGCATAAAAAATTTGTTTATATTCCTTTTTGTTACATTTTTACTAGTCAGATAAACATTTCGGGGGAGGGAGTCAAACCTTCTTAACCCTCTCCCATGGATACGGCCTTACTCCAGACCTTGGATCAATCAAACGTAATCAAATATACTGTTTACCAAGTTTCTGCGACCATACTCTCTATGTGATGAAGCTCCATCCCCCCAAGAAAAAGATCCGAGATAATTCAACTGCTACTACTGCTATTACTGCTAGCTAATGTTGATGCTTATGCTAGAGTAATCAAACTGATCGTTTTAATGAACGATAAGAAGAAAGGAGAGCACCAGACCACAAATAATGGGTACCCCCCAAAAAACAGAAGTTTTGAAACAGTATATAAACCAAGACAGTGTTAAAACATACTTCTCTTAATGATTTAAATGATTAAACATTGTAAAGTTTGTAGTTCCTGATAATAAGTAATTACCATAATACATTTTATTTGCTTCAAGTAAAAAAATAAAAATGAGTAAATAACTCTCGAAATGGTTAGGTATTCGTGAAAACTCAACAATCAGGCTAAGCATGTCTAGAAATTCCAGAATGTGGTTTTCAGCTATCTATTTGAAAATGAATGAAAACCCATGTTATTCATGTGAAGACTTGTCCCGGATATGTTTTTTTCTCCTCAGTTGTTTATAATTTTCCTGTGCTCTTAGATTATGAAAAAAGGATCCTTTAAACAAAAATAGAAAGTTCTAATGTGGTTTCTTAGCAACAAAAGGGATCAAACAACGACAAAGTAGCATTTCTGACCATTTTGCTGTTCAAACCAGTAAAGTTTTATCCCTCTAAATCTTTCCTCAAGGCCTCCATAAATCTTGATAAAATATATTATTATGACCTGAAAAATATGTTCCAACCAGTTCACAGGCCCCTTCCCCCAACATAAAAATCTTCCGTCAAGAATAGTTATATTGTTAAATAATTTTATAAAAAGAGTAGCAGCTCATTCAAGTGCAATTTTGAATTCTCCACCTTTTAAGGAGGAAACACGATTCCAGCTAAACCAACTGCTAATTTATTATGTTTTATACCGCAGAACAACATTTTGGTGCAAACTGAGCCCCAATGTTCGATGACCAATATTAATTAGATAAATATTACTGGGTATTTAGAAAAACTGGGTAGAAGCCCTCCAGTCTCCAAGGCCAACTCCCGCGTGGTCGTATGTTTCTTTCTTAACTTACACTACTATGTACTCTATGATTCACTTATTGTAGACACTTTAGCCGACAAGCCCTACTTAGCTACAAAAACCATGTATTTTGAAGCAAACACATATGAATGAGTAGTTGCACTCTCGAAGCATTCGGATAAAAGAGTAAACGTTATCCCCTCATATGTGGGTTGATTTTAATTGTTTCACAGATGGTCTAACCAAGACTAATGATATGACGACCCCTCTCACTAAGACCACTTTTACTTTGACTACTGCTAATACTACTACTACTAGTGCTACTACTACTAATGTTCAAAGCAGTGCCCAAAGTAGCAGTGTCCAGTCTGTTTAAAACATTACCCTTTACCTCCTTCCATAAAGTTTTTGTTTCCTTGAAATCCTTCATACGACTTCGTCCAACCCCTTTCGAGAACTGCCACGATGTCTCATAACAAATTGCAACAACTATACCACAACCAATCTTAACATAGCTACTATTAACATTCCTACTCTTACTGAATCTACTCTTAATGCGACTTCTCATGCCACTTTTGTTCCTGCCATGAACAGAAACCTACTACTGCGACTCTTACACAAGTCCCACAACTAAACTAATAGTGCCTAAGCAATCCTGCCTCGACTACTCCTGCTACGACTACACTAGAAGCAATTATTGTTACCACTATTTTATCGACTACGGCTGTTCCGATTACTACTAAGCCTACCAATGATTCTGTTGATGCTAAAATTCAACTATTATTATTAATAGCCCTAATTAGTATATACTATTAAATTGATAGTAGTTAAACTATTATGATACTAACAGAGATCGTGCCTACTATATCCGAATGTCAGAGCGTCATTCGCGCTTTACAGAAAACAAAGTATATTTTAAAAGATTTCATCTATAATGTGAATATGACCAAGAAAACAAACCGTCCAAAATACAAAATAGTTATTATTAAACTATAAATCACACTCTGACCTTTAGAAGTCATAAAAGGTAGTGACCTAACTCCTATTTTTGGTATTTTCTACTCGTTTTGAGTTTTACTTCATTATTCAATGTATTTCAATTCGTTTGGGTTTCATTTATTTATCAATGGTGATTTCTGCTCGTTTTAGGTTGAATGATCAATTCATTTATACCTGCAGGTCTTTGGTTTAACGCAGCTCTTTACTTTTCTTTGAACAACATCTTTTAAAAAAAATAAATAAATTTTTAGAAAATATTTTGTTATGATTAACAGAATATGAAGAAAATAAGTAGAGTAAGCAAAAACTAAAAGCTATCCTTCTTCGAATTTGTCAAACCGCTAAGCCACCCGACACTGACACACTTTTAAATGCTCCTCCAGGGCCTCAATTTGTTCAAGTCCCCCGGGTTGTTCAATTTTCAATATCTCCTCAAAGATTTTATGCGTATTTTGCTATCTTAAACTGGCATACAGGATCATCTAGGCATTCTGTTATCACATTGCAGGTTTTTCACTAGATTTTTTCGAAAAAGACGGAGGACATCACTGGCCTCCATCGGAGGACAATTGAAGTTGATCTACTTCGTTTATAAGAAACCACATGTAACATCCGATCGTTAATATTTTTAGTTTTGTTTGTTATCCTTAAACAATTTAATGTCATCAAAATTTAATTTCATAAATGTTAAAGGATTAATTAACATATTTTAAATATTAATGTTCATAATTCAAATAATTTGATATCGCAGTCTATGCATCAGTGTGGGTATGGTTTAAAGAGAGATATCTCAATTTTTTGTGGGGGGGGAGGTATGCTTCATCAAATAGAGCATATAATCGGAGAAACTTTGGAGAGGGTGCGTTTGATTACGTTCGATTGATCCAATTCGACGGCCCATTTTATCGGGTTAAATGGATAATACAATAGAGCGTTCATTTTTCCATGTCTTGGGCTGCTTTGGCGCAGATGGTGTTCATGTACAATGTACCACTAAACTTAGATATTCCCTAATAGCAAAACGTTAAGAAATTTGGATATGCAATGTTCCAATTTATTCATTTTAAATAAACAGGCGCTGATTCAACAAGCAAATTCTGTTTGACAAACGACAGTGATTCAGTTATAGAGCACAAAAATGTTCGTCTTTGTTTCCCCAGAGAAAACGTATTAACCAGTTATGAGTAGTCACACTCTTTTAATATCAACTTATTTCCTCCATGGTCCAACCGACAAGACATACAGGAAGACATGCTGCATGGTCCAATTATCATCATGTTGACGTATCAAGAAAAGAGCATTTGAGGAATAGCTTCATTTGAAGTTGCATTTCGGTTTAGAATGGTCTTCCCTGGGATATAATCCCTAAAAGTACCTCTGTCGACTCCTGTAAAAGAGGGTTTAACAGCCATCTAAATCCTCGTGATCGAGCTATGCAAATGTCTAACGATAAATCAGACATTTAAATATGCCTGGCACCATGAATTTAGTTAAAAGTAATGCATTCGTCGCTAATGGATACTTAAATATTCTAGCATGTTTGTTAATTCAGTTGCACTGTTTTGATGGTCATTATTTATTCTTACTGTTTATTGTTAATAAAGTGGATATAAGTCACATAATCCGTCGAACAAATTTTATTATTTTTGAGATTGTTTTTCTCCTCCTGTCAGGTTTGCCAATTCTTAAAGCTTAGAGGGGTCAGGCAAGAATGTTTTTTTATTTTTTCAATTGAAGACACTAAGAAAAAGCATTTTGTAAAATATAAGACGAGGTGATTTTCTTTCTGTTTTTTTTTCACAAGGAAAAAGACAAATGCATTTTTCAAGTCTCCCCCCCCCCCAATTACTGTCACTGCCCTCTGTTCTTGCTATTAATCTTTTAAGGTCTCTCTAGTTCCTGAATTCTCATATCTGGCTCAAGCTGAATCAAGGTTTTTTTTTTCCTTTGGCCTACTTAAGTGGCAAGTTTTCATCACGTAATATCAGGGATAGCATACAAAACGTGTGATTATGTTAGTCTCAAGACTTAGGAGGATTTAAAAAAAGTTTAAAAGCACTCACGAATTGATGAGTGAGGTTTTTGGAACAAAAGACTTTATTAACCTCTTTTAATATAGGTAAAAGGCAGTAATATTTTGCATTTAAGATAGAGTTTGAGGCTGAACTGAGAATTGGTAAATTTTGTACTTATGGGAAAATGAAGAGATATTTATTAAGAAAAAACTATATATGTTGCTAAAAAATAGCCGTTAACAACTTCTGACCAATTTTCTTTTCCCATCTTTTTGGTCGAATATACATCGTTATCCCACTCAGGATTGTTAATACTTAATTAATTGCACAATTTGATTTTAATCTCGTATCAGCATGAACTCTTTTTTAGTTAGGTAGCAGGAGGACAATAGCCAAAAGTATTTCTATAAAAGACAGTATTTCCCTATATTTGGGTAACAGACCGAACTTTTTAAGCAGAATTCTTATCGTGACGAAATATCTCAACGTTTATTAAATTTCAATTCCAAAGTAGTTACACAAAGTTACACGATTTTTAATACAAATGAAAAGGCTTAGTTTTATGTAAACATTTTTAAAATTGGTTCTTTAAACCAATAATTTTTTTTAGGTTTTTTTTTCTTTTTATTACTCTTTTTTCCTCTTTTCCTGTTTTTGTGTAATTTCTTCTGTGCCGACATGTTACCGTGAATGTCTTAAATCTGGTTAACATTTTGTCGACATTCAACTGTGAATGTCTGAAATTCCTTTTCTGTGCTTGGATTCATTAGCTTTGCGAGTCAGCTTTTTCAGTCTTATGCAAGCTATGATGGTAAAAGTTAAAGTTAGGTTAGATTATGTTAGGATAAATTTGGTTATAAATATCAGAAATGGGTTAAAAATCAAACCAAAGCTAAGATAACCAAACCTAATATAGCCTAACCTTTCATCGTTAAACCTAGCATTAAACTAAAAAAAAGTTGACTGGTAGCGCCGACTAAATCTTAGGAGAAAGGAAAGTATTTCGGACACTCACTGGTAACAAATATATTGTAAATCAATAAACTTGAAATGCTGAATTTGAATTGAATAGAGTTTATTAACGGAAGAAGTTACAACAAAAGAAATATAACGCTATAAGGTCTAGAAGCTGACTTCCTAGATGCTCATGACCACATAAAAATAAATTGTCAAGGTTTTACACAACCAATTCAAGCAATTAATGTACAAAATAATTGGTAGAAATAATCATAGAATTAACAATAAAGATATTTATGGAAAAAATATATTTTCATAGTTAGGGTTATAGTAAGAAAACCAAAAAAAAAACTAAGAAAAGCATAGAAGGTTCAAGGAAATAGTTTTAAAAATATATTTTTGATTTAATTGAACTTTAGTTAAAAAGAAGTACTACAGTTTATTTACTATCTTGTTAACTAAACACTGCATTATACGGTTAAAAGCTGTCGGGCTTGCGAGAAAGCTTCACGAGTAACAAAAAGCCACTACCACAATTAATTAGACTAGGCATTTAAGCCCCCAAAAATCAGGCAAATTTCGAGCATTTTTGTCACCTTTGGCGTTGCTGATTTTTCTTGATTCTACCGGAATATGAAATAACGCTTTCAGACGCACAAATTAGAAAATATTTGAGCAATACATATTAATCCTTATTTGTATAAAAATTAATATTTGTAGTACACTAAAATGACGAAAATCATTGTAGGTTAAGCAGCTGATAAGATAATCCTTCAAGTGATTTTAATTCCCTGGCTTCGAAATTTTTCACTAAACAATATAGTCTATGTTGGTAAACCTTTTACATATTGAAATTACAAAGACAGAAATTCACTTAAAAGTTTTAACTTGATGCTGATTGAAAACAAAGTTCGTGTCTAAACTTTCCTTCCAACCGTAAGAACTCAGGCATAATCATCTCACTTGTCACAGATAAGGAAAAGCATGTTTGTGTCAGTGAATCCGAGGACTATAATAACGAAAGAAGGCTTAAGTGGAATGTTCGTCAAACCAAACTCTCTATCAGGTAGATATGGGAAAAACAGTTTCTGGAATAGGTAATTCTAGAATGGAGAGCAAATTTAAATTATTAAGCAAGACAATTTTTCGGTAATCTGTTCCTCTGCCTTTATCAGAAGAAAAAAAGGAATAAAGATAAAAAGTTTGAGGGTCCGTGCCATTTTTTCTTGGCCAGATCAGGTCGGAGTGAAATAAAAAAAGGACACTGCAAAGATGGGTGAAACATACTTTTTTTAAAGCAGTATTACGTTTTGATGTCTCATGTTCTAGCAGCCAACCTCGTTTTTTCGCTTTATTTAATTATTATTAGTTTTCATAGTGGAATAACGATGGATTTTTTTACGGTCAAGCAACAAACAATAAAACATGTCAAGTATAAGTTTTAGATTTTCCTTCTGTACTATGTATTTGCCTAAGCTTAATCTCTTACCATTCTGACTGACCTTTTCGTGAGAATAAATGTGTCCATTATTTGTATATATCTTATCTAATTGAGCCTTTTTTTTATTATTTCAGTATCATTAATAATTTAAGAATTTCTAGAATACAATTTTATGTTTTAAAGAAAATATTGACAAAGAAGTTCCCCTTTGAAAGTTTTGAACGCATAAGAGCTATCATGAATAATAGGAGTTAATAAACTAAGTTAATGTTTGACAGTCAGTGGGAGTGGTAAGTACTCAGTACCTCTTTGATTCGCATTTGCATCTCTCATAAATAAATTAATGGAAAAAATAATATAGAGCAAAATGGACCATTTGTTCAATTTGAACAGTAGAGGTAAGTAAATGAATAAGAACCCCCTAGTGTCATTGATAGGGCATTGGACGTGGAATAGACGTTTCAATTTGGGATCTTTTTTTTTACAGGAACACATAGCAAGCGTGTTGCCCAGCCTTGCGGTAGCTGAAATCAAACCCGGATCTCCATCCGGGTTTGATGGGGATCAAAGCAGAGCATCAATGCACTGTGCCACCAGAGGTTAGAGCCACTGTGCCACCAAGATGCTCTTCTGAAAAGTCATATAAGTTCGTGGTGTGTTGGGCACTGGTGTTCTAATTCAATTGCTCCACCTTGAAAATTAGTAAAACTATGGGGAAACAGAAACATTATTTGTAAAATATGAAATGGCTCAAAAGTTTTCTTTTTTTAACTGGCATGGAATTTCATGTAAAAAAAGCAACAAAAATATTCAGGTTTTCGATAATATGGGTATATCGTGCGAAAAAAATAACATTTGATGCATTCCTAGCATTCGGCTACAGCTTAATATGATTCTAAAATTAGTAGGTTTTAAAGTAGCGAGGCTAGTTGTCTCTCCATGTAATAAAGTGATTGGCTTACAAAATAGGTAAAAATAAATCAATAAAACTGAAACCACGTTTTTAACAAAGAAGAATATTCGTTTTTCTATCATTTTTTAAATCCTTTAATTTCATTTTTCGCTGTGATTTATAATCTATTTGATACTCACTGGTAGAGCTTCGTGAACCTAGGCCAAGTTCTGCCGAATACTACACATATTGCCCATATTGAACTAAAGTCAATCTTTAAAATTAATTTAGTTAATGATTTTGAATGTTGTTAGGCAAAATAAGACATTTTAGTCACAATTTCAACATAATTCTTTTCCGCTTCGTTTTTAGGTGCTGTCCAGATATAAATAAAAATTCCTCTAAATACATCGCCCCTCTCTTCAAAATCTAGAACTTAGCAGTGATGATTTATGAGATAAGGTCTGAAGTTGAATGAAAGTAGTAAGATGAGTGAATCTGGTAGAGGCCTAAGTAAAATAAACTAATAACAAAATATATGAACAGCGATCCATCATATGACTGAGAAAAAAGTTACATGTTAGAATCCATCTTCTAAAATTGAGTTAACTTAATGTTTATTAAGCTATTGAGTTAGCAGTAATGATTTATGAGATAAGGTCTGAAGTTAAATGAAACTAGTGGGATGAGTGAATCTGGAACAGGCCTAAGTAAAATAAACTAATAACAAAATATATGAACAGCGCTCCATCATATGGCTTTCTAGTCTTTCTTTCTAGTCTTGAAGGAGAGTAGATTTTTTGTTCAAACTAGATTGATTAGATAAATGAAATAATTTTCTTTCTTTGATGAATTGTTGAGAAACAACTTAATTTTTTTCTATGACAGCTAATCAACTACGATCATCCAAACTTAAGACAAATTATAAACATGATTTATAATCGTAAAACTTGATTTTATTTTGGAAAGCCGACATGTGGAATTTTGTATTTTCTTATTTGAACAAATATCATGGATGCATGTTTATTTATATGTAGATGTATTTCTTTTTTCTCAGGGGTGATGGTATTGAGGCAAATGTCCAAGAAGAATGGAAAAGGGCTCATTTGACCGGAAACCAAAAGTTCTAATGTCAATTCGGAACAAAAAGATTGAAGGACATCTAGCCCCCTTCCCACGCCCCTTTTTCCCCAGAGACAATCGATCAAAATTTGAAATGGCCCTTTTTAATTAGTTAAATTTATTACTAAAAATAGAACTTAACAAAATATATACATATGTATATAATACATAAAGTAAAAAGTCATTCAACTAAAAGTTTTAGACTGACCATAAAATTGCACGGGTAATATGAGAAAGAGAGAAAGAAAAAAGAATGTATATATATAAATAAATTTATATTAAAATGCGAGAATTAAAACTAATAATGTCTTTTTTTCTTTCTCGTATTGTGCTGAAGACGGCCCTTGGACATAGGGCCAAAATATTCACAGAATTGATTTCCACTGTCTTGAAAAGATTTTCCCTGTTGCTTCAATTTTGTATTAGTATGTCATTCATGATGTCATTAATTTTCTTAGCATTACTAATCCATAATTTTATTCCTCGATAAATAAAGGGGAACTTAGACCTTGCAGTAATGGCAATTGGAGCAGACAGCACGTTGCTTATTCGAGTGTTACAATTGTGGCAATTAGACCTAACCTGAAACATACCTGAGAAACATAAAGGTAAATTATTATTATTATACTTGAACAAAAATAACTGGCGATAAAAATCCTGTAAACCAATAGTTGATAATTTGTTCTGTCTTCCATAATCCAATCTCACAGAATTACTATAAGATTTATTGCAGAGCAAATGGATCGCGTTATTTTTGAGATACCAAATTGGATTCACTAGCGACGGAAATGTCCCTAACAATACCGATGAACAATGTAAAATATAAGGATGTATTATAAAGAAATGCAATAACCTTAAAATGCAATGCGGGACAAAGTTTGCGAGTTTTTTGAGGATTCCATTATTCCGTGATAAAATCGCTAACATGTTCCCGAGACGTTCCCTAAACGACAAAGTTTCATCAAGTGCAACACTTAAATACTCGACACAGGACTTCCTTTCAGTATCGCCATTATTGTATTTTAATCCAGAAATCCATGGATAATTGCAGTTGCTCTCAAAAATATAACGAAAATAATTTTAGTCAGGTAAAAATATAGTTTATTTACGCATATCTAAGTTGAAACTCTGTCTAACGATTGTTTACATATTTCAAGTAATCCCTTCTCAGTCCTTGCAAGACAAATAAGCGACATCAGCCAACATCGGTACTGTCACTTTTTGTGGATCATGGAATAATTTACTGAAATTGTTTTTGATATTAGAGATTTTTTGACTTAAGTCATTTACAAAAGTTAAGAATAATAGCGGTTCAAGAACAGAGCCCTATGGAACTCAACTTGCAATTGGAAAGCTTGATGAAAGCTTTGAGTCAATACTTTAAGTCGCCCTGCTAAGAATGAACGTACAAAGTTAAGCCCAGGACCACGTCTCCCATAAAACTCGCCTTTTGGAAGTAGGAGATCATGATCTACCTGTCAAAAGCTTTGTTTATATCTAAACATATTACTAAAAATCTATAAGCTTCATCCACCGCTTGATTGACTACGCTTCTTAGATAGGTAACCGATTGTTCTGTTATGTAACATTGCCAAAATCCGAATTAGGTTGGATTTAACGCATTATGACGCTCTAAATATGCATAAAAACTTCTAAATATGCAGACAAAGTACTTTTCTAAAACACGCGATAACACAGGAAGAGCAGAAATCAGCCTATAATTTCCTAAATTATTTGTCTTACCATCCTTATGAACAGGAGTCACACGAGCTACTTTAAAAAGTGGCTTCTGGATTAGTGGCAGAATATATTTAACTACTCTTAATGATATGATATCACTACTAGAGGCATTGCATTTCATTTCGTAGATGACCAAATTCAACTCACTGAATGATACAGGTGCTAAATACATTGAAACCTTATATCCAAAATGATCAAAGTAGTCAAAAATGCTCAGATCATGTAACATCGGACATATTCCTTCAGCAACACGCTTTCCTACAGCTGAGAAGTAAATTCCAAGTACTTTTGAGACATCATCAGCACTTTTTGGCGTGTCACCTTCTTGGTTAGCTAGTTTAAGTGGGATCGCTTTCGTTGGCTGCTGAAGTACTTCTTTAATTTTGTGCCATGTTTTTGCCGGACATCCCGATATTTCCTCAAGTAAAATTCTCTTTTTGCTTTTCTTAATAATTGATTCAGTGTATTACGATAATTATTATATATTCTTTAATTGAAACTGCATTTATGATTGATCTTTTCTTTGTAATGTTGGTCTCTAATACGCATAAATTTTAGAAGGTCTGCAGTAACCCATGGCTTTTTTGGGGTTGTTTTACGCCTTCCTGTTTTCCTTTGACAATGTTTTTCTGATTCACTTTGGATAATCTGGTAAAACAAATGAAACCTCTCCTCATGTTTAGGTGCAATTGATAAATATTATGTATTAATCCCACTTCATTTGAGATAAAACATTCTTAAAACATAAGAGAATTATTTTATTTACATAATGCCAAGGAAACTCATTATTTAACCTACAACTGTTTTCTAAAGGAATAGTATGTCTAAAAAACATACCAAAATGGTCATAAGTGTCACTAACAACAACACGGGAGGAATCAGGATTAACATTAGAGATTACATTTTCAATACATGTCGCGGATGTATCAGTGGTCCTTATAGGTATCCACTTTATCTCTCCACTTTAAGCGTTTTCCAAGATTTCTGTTTCCCTCATCCATCCCCCCTATGTCCCCGGATCCAATTCGAGTCGAAAATGGAGCATCTGAGACATAAAATCCTTCTATATATCAAGTTTCATTAAGATCCGATCACCTATTCGTAAGATAAAAATACCCCAATTTTCACTTTTTCCAAGAATTCCGGTTTCCCCCTCCAACTCACCCCGATGTCACAGAATATGTTCGGAATTTGATATAAGAGCTTTAAAGCACAAGATCCTTCTAAATATCAAATTTCATTAAGATCTGGCTACCCGTTCATAAGTTACAAATACATCATTTTTCCGAATTACCCCCCCCCCCCTAACTCTACCAAAGAGAGCGTATCCGGTTATGCATGTCTCGTATCTTAGACTTGTTTTTATTCTTCCCATCCAGTTTCATCCTGATCTCTCCGCTTGAAGTATTTCCTAAGATTTCTTAGGAAATACCACCCCCTCCCAACTGCCCCCCAATGACGCTGGATCCGGTTGATATTTAAAATAAGAGATCTGAGTGACGAAGTCCTTCTAAATATGAAGTTTCATGAAGATCCGATCACTCCTTCGTAAGTTAAAAATACGTCATCTTTTCTAATTTTTCAGAACTACCCCCCCCCCAATAAAGCGGATCCGTTCCAATTATGTCGATCTCATATCTAAGACTTCTGCTTATTTCTCCCACCAAGTTTCATCCCGATTCCTCCACTCTAAGCGTTTTCCATGATTTTAGGTTCCCCCAAACTCCCCCCAATGTCACCAAATACGGTCAGGATTTAAAATAAGAGATTTGAGACACGATATCCTTCTAAATATCAAATTTCATTGAGATCCGATCACCCCTTTGTAAGTTAAAAACATCTCAGTTTTTTCTAATTTTTCAGAATTAGCCCCCCCCCAACTATCAAACAGTTCGTGGTAACGAACTGTAGTAAGGAGCGACCCGGCTCAATAGTAACCAAAACTCTAAAAAATGGAATTTTGATACCAATAGCTACATATAAAAAATCGCATTTTAATGCTGATTTCAAATATATAACTTTCATCAAGATTAGTCTGACCTATCAAAAGTTACGAGCCTGAGAGAATTTGCATCATTTTAGAAAATAGGGGAAAACACCCCCTAAATACAATCTTAACGAAAATTACACCATCAGATTCATCGTATCAGAGAACCTTATTGTAGAAGTTTCAAGCTCCTATCTACAAAAATGTGGAATTTCGCATTTTTTGCCAGAAGACAAATCATGGATGCGTGTTTATTTGTTTTTTTGTTTTTTTTTGTTTTTTTTTCCCAGGGGTGATCGTATCGACCCAGTCGTCCTAGAATCTCGTGGGAGGGCTCATTCTAACGGAAATTAAAAGTTCTAGTGCCCTTTTTAAGTGACCAAAAACATTGGAGGGCACCTAGGCCCCCTCCCGTGCTCATTTTTTCCCAAAAGTCACCGGATCAAAATTCTGAGATAGCCATTTTATTCACCACAGTCAAAAAACCTAATAACTATGTCTTTGGGGACGACTTACTACCCCGCAGTCTCCCTGGGAGGGGTTGCAAGTTACAAACTTTGACCTGTGTTTGCATATAGATATGGTTACTGGGAAGTGTACGGACGTTTTCAGGGGGATTTTTTTGGTTTGGGCAGGACAGTTGAGGTGGGGGGGGGGGTTACGCGGGAGGATCTTTCCACGGAAAAACTTCCAATGGGGTAAAGACTTTCAATAAAGGGGGCGCAGGATTTTTTTTGCATTATTTAAAAAAACAAGGAAAAAATAAATATGAGAAGTTTTTTTAAGAGCGGATCCGTTCCGGTTATGTCAATCATGTATCTAGGACTTGTCCTTATTTTTCCCACCAAGTTTCGTCCCGATCCCTCCACTCTAGGTTTTTTCCAATATTTTAGGTTTCCCCCTCCCAAATCCTCCCCCAATGTCACCAGATCCAGTCGGAATTTAAAATAAAAGCTCTGAGACACGATATCTTTCCAAACAACAAATTTCATTAAAATTTGATCAGCCGTTCGTAAGTTAAAAATACTTCATTTTTTCTTTTTTTCCAAATTACCCGGCCCCCCACTCCCGCCCCAGATGGTCAAATCGGGAAAACGACTATTTTTAATTTAATCTGGTCCGGTCTCTATTATGCCTGCCAAATTTCATCGTCCTAGCTTACCTGGAAGTGCCTAAAGTAGCAAAATCGGGACCGACAGACAAACAGACCGACAGACAGACCGACAAAATTTGCGATTGCTATATGTCACTTGGTTAATATCAAGTACCATAAAAAGAAGCAAAAATCTACAAATGCTTTACTTTACACTGTTAAAAGTGTACTTGAATGGTTTACTATTATTCAACTAAAACTCCTATATTGTTTTGTAGTTTCAGTAAAGGGCTAGTTTTCTGCAATCCTACTAATATAGGGAAATGTCACAGGTCGATTTATTTGTGCTAGTTTTATGAATATATATTGATAAACTGTAAAGTAATAATTTTTATTCAGTTTCAGTTTCAACTTCGCTCTTTACTTTCCTCTGGAAAACTTTTTTTTTAATCATCCAACAGTTCATGGTAACGAACTGTATTAAGGAGCGACCCGGCTCAATAGTAACCAAAACTCTAAAAAATGGAATTTTGGTACCAATAGCTACATCAGCAGAATCAAATTTTAATTGCTGATTTTAAATATACAAGTTTCATCAAGTTTAGTCTTACCCATTCAAAGTTACGAGCCTGAGAAAATTTGCATTAATTTAGAAAATAGAGGGAAACACCCCTTAAAAGTCATATAATCTTAATGAAAATCACACCATCAGATTCAGCGTATCAGAGAACCCTACTGTGGAAGTTTCAAACTGCTATCTACAAAAATGTAGAATTTTGAATTTTTTGCCAGAAGGCAGATCACGAATGCGTGTTTATTTGTTTTTTGTTTTTGTTTTTTTTTTCCCAGGTGTGATCGTATCAACCCAGTAGTTCTAGAATGTTGCGAGAGGGCTCATTCTAATGGAAATGAAAAGTTCTAGTTCCCTTTTTAACTGACCAAAAAAATTGGAGGGCGCCTAGGCCCCCTCCCACGCTAATTATTTTCCCAAAGTCAATGGATCAAAATTCTGAGATAGCTATTTTATTGAGCGTAGTCGAAAAACCTTATAAATATGTCTTTGGGGACGACGCACTCCCCCACAGTCCCCGTGGGAGGGGCTACAAGTTACAAACTTTGACCAGTGCTTACACATAGTAATGGTTATTGGGAAGTGTACAGGCGTTCTTAGGAGGATTTTTTGGTTGGGGGCAGGGGTTGAGAAGAGGGGGTTATGCTGGGGGAACTTTCCATCGAGGAATTTGTCATGATGGAAGAAATTTCCATGAAGGGAGCGCAGGATTTACTAGCATTACTTAAAAAAAAACAATGAAAAAATAAATAAAATGGTAATGCTTCTTTGTCACTTGATACATTCACATACTTTAATTTCAAAGCATGTACCGATATTTCAGTAGGGATAAGGCGAGGGGAAGAAGGGAAATCTTGAAGAAATTAACAGTTAAAATTGTTGAGATGAAGGACTGACAATCATATAATTAGTAACAGCTTTGTCTCATATCTGCTGTAAGATATTCATTGGCCTCGTTTTGAAAGATTTTTATCACGTCTCTGAAACCTTAACATAATCAAAAAACTTTTGTCCGTCCGGGAAATCAACAACAAAACTGATTTTCATTAGAGGCATGGCAGTACCCAGGGTAAGGGTTACCCACTTTGACTACCCTCTTAAAAAAATTTGATTCGTATAAAAGTAAGTACCAAAAATTCATGGAAACTAATTGTTGTGTGCTTTGTTAATTTTTTGGTACGCCTCCCCCTATCCAACAGAATTGTTGATACGGCCCTGAATTCAAGTAGTAAAATTGGGCATAAGAACGGCTCCTAGAGGCACATTATGGTAAATTGGGAGAGGATCGGAATAAACGTTTAGATGTTTAACCGTTTGCATTCTATTGGGGAAAAATATAAATTATTCTAATTAGGTACAATAGGGGTTAATTCGAAATTCATTTAAGAATTTTCCTACGAATGCAACTTGGTTAATTAAATAAAAAACAAGAGCTAAGAGCTCATATGGCACTTGTGACGAGGCGAGAAGAGCTAAGAGCCAAGAGATAATATGGTATGAGCTCTAACAAAATTCTATGAATCAATAGATTGATTTAAAAAGGAAAATAAGAAGCTTAATGCCGGTCAGGATTTAAAATAAGAGCTCTGAGTCACGATGTCCTTCTAAATATCAAAATTCATTAAGATCCGATCACCCACTCGTAAGTTATAAATACATGATTTTTTCTAATTTTTCCTCTCCCTTTAGCCCCCCAGATGGTCAAATCTGGGAAAACGACTTTATCAAGTAAAATTGTGCAGCTCCCTGACACGCCTACTAATTTCCATCGTCCTAGCATGTCCAGAAGCACCAAACTCGCCAAATCACTGAACCCCTCCCCAAACTCCCTGAAAGAGAGCGAATCCAGTACGATTTTGTCAATCACGTATCAAGGACATTTGTTTATTCTATTCACCAAGCTTCATCCCGATTCCTCCACTCCAAGTTTTTTCCAAGATTCCCCCCTCCAACTCCCCCCAATGTCAAAGGATCTGGTTGGGATTTGAAATAAGAGCTCTGAGACATGAATTCCTTCTAAAAATCAAATTTCATTAAGATCCGATCATCTATTCGTAAGATAAAAATAACCAAATTTTCATGTTTTCCAAGAATTACGGTTTCCCCCTCCAGCTCCCCCCAATGTCATAGGATCTGGTCGTAATTTAAAATTAGGGCTTTAAAGCACAAGATCCTTCGAAATATCAAATTTCATTAAGATCTGGTCACCCTTTCGTAAGATACAAATACCTCAATTTTCAAAATTACCCCCTCCCCCAATTCCAACAAAGAGAGCAGATCCGGTCCGGTTATGTCAGTCACGTATCTTAGACAGGTTTCTATTCTTCCCATCCAGTTTCATCCTGATCTCACCGCTATAAGTATTTTCTAAGATTTCCCGTCTCCCCAACTGCCCCCCCCCATTTACGCTTGATCCAGTTGATATTTAAAATAAGAGATATGAGTTACGAGGTCCTTCTAAATATGAAGTTTCATGAAGATCCGATCAATCTTTCGTAAGTTAAAAATACGTCATTTTTTCTTATTTTTCAGAATTAACCCTCCCCCCCAATAGAGCGGATCCGTTCCAATTGTGTAAATCACGTATGTAAGACTTCTGCTTATTTTTCCCACCAACTTTCATCTCGATCCCTCCAATCTAAGTGTTTTCCATGATTTTAGGTTCCCCCACCCCAAACTTCCCCCAATGTCACCACATCCGGTCAGGATTTAAGATAAGAGCTTTGAGACACGTTATCCTTCTAAATATCAAATTTCATTGAGATCCGATCACCCGTTCGTAAGTTAAAAATACCTCATTTTTTCAAACTTTTCAGAAATAACCCCCCCCCCCCCCAAACTACCCCAAAGAGAGCGGATCCGTTCCGTTTATGTCAATCATGTATCTAAGACTTGTGTTTATTTTTCCCACCAAGTTTCATCTCGATCCCTCCACTCTAGGTGTTTTCCAAGTTTGAGGTTTCTCCCTCCCAACTCCCCCCTCCCAATGTCACCAGATCCGGTCGGGATTTAAAATAGGAGCTCGAAGACACGATATTCTTCTGAACATCAAATTTCATTGAGATCTGATCACCCGTTCGTAAGTTAAAAATACCTCATTTTGTCAAATTTTTCAGAATTACCCCCCCCCCCCAAACTACCCCAAAGAGAGCGGATCCGTTCCGATTATGTCAATCATGTATCTGGGACTTGTGCTGATTTTTCCCATCAAGTTTTATCCCGATCCTTCCACTCTAAGAGTTTTCAAGATTTTAGGTTTCCCCCCTGCAACTCCCCCCAATGTCATCAGATCCAGTGGTGATTTGAAAAAAGAGCTCTGAGACACTATATCATACCAAACATCAAATTTCATTAAGATCCCATCACCCGCTCATAAGTTAAAAATACTTCTTTTTTTATTTTTTCCGAATTAACCAGCCCCCACGCCCCCCCCCCTAGATCGTCAAATCGGGAAAAAGACTATTTCTTATTTAATCTGGTCTGGTCCCTGATACGCTTGCCAAATTTCATCGTCCTAGCTTACCTGGAAGTGCCTAAAGTAGCAAAACCGGGACCGACAGACAGACCGACAGACCGACAGAATTTGCGATTGCTATATGGCACTTGGTATTAACCAAGTGACATATGTCACTTGGTTAATACCAAGTGCCATAAAAATTGTATATCCACTGGTGTAGAAATAGGCCAGTTATTGATGTTTCAAATTTATTGCATAATCTGCAGATAGGATGGAAACAAAATGGTAAGTGGTGGATGTAGAGCATAAGCTTCTGAATTACCTCAAGTCAACATTCAGTATTATCTTTGCTTTCAACCGCTCAAACTGTCATATGAAGAAAATGGGAATCAAACAGTTCGTGGTAACGAACTGTAGTAAGGAGTGACCCGGCTCAGTAGTAACCGAAGCTCTAAAAAACGGAATTTTGATACCAATAGATACATAAAAAAATTGAATTTTGATGCTGATTTTTAATTTATAGTTTCATCAAGTTTAGTCTTACCCATCAAAAATTACGAGCCTGAGAAAATTTGCCTTATTTTCCAAAAAGCGGAAACACTCCCTAAGAGTCATAGGACCTTAATGAAAATCATGGGGGAAGAAAATTTCCATGGGGGAAGGGGGCGCTAGATTTTCCGGTGTTATTTAAAAAAATAATGAGAAATTAAATAAAAACCTGAAACTTTTTCAACTGAAACTAAGGAACGACATTAAAATTTAATATGAACAGAAATTATTTCGTATATGAAAGGGGCTGTCCCCTCCTCAAAATCCCGCTCTTTACGCTGAAGTCAGACACTTTTTCGCAGTTTAATTTTTTAAAACAAGAAAGAACTTTAGTGTAAAGAGTGGGGTGCTGAGGAGGGGACCGCCCCTTTTATATATGGAATAATTTCTATTCGTTTTAAGTTTTAATGTCGCTCCTTACCTTCAGTTAGAAAAAAACTTTTTCTTAGTTAGTAAGTGTATCATATCCATTAATGTTGACAGGATTAAATCTATTAAGAATAAACACAGGTGGGGACGTGAACAGCTTTAATTACCAGCACAGTGCTACAAGCGAAGATTTTGGATGTAGATGTAGAAGGAACATAGATGTAGGTCTGGATATAGATGTAGATGTAGAAGCCTAGATGCAGTGTGCTCAAAAGGCGCGAAGTTTAAGAAGTTTCGAAGGTAGCAAAACAAGTCTGCTAACTAAGGTTAGAATATTGGAAGGCACTTATAAACATG
This sequence comes from Artemia franciscana, assembly GCF_032884065.1. NCBI lineage: Eukaryota > Metazoa > Arthropoda > Branchiopoda > Anostraca > Artemiidae > Artemia > Artemia franciscana. Next base: position 9,569,279 of record NC_088867.1, on the reverse strand, counting down.
GTCAAGTATGTCTTAGGAACAAGAATATTTTAAAAGGCTTGGGAAGACATGTTATATGTTTTCTAAAGGAATAGACTAAGGATAGTTTTAGTTCCTCGTTGTCTGACCGTAAAAAAAACAGTAATATGTACGAAAAAAGTGGTTTGATCCCAATTTTAGGGCTATAGGGAAAGAAAGGTGAAGGTGGCAAGGCCACATTATACGAATAACAGATGACCGGTTGCCTGAGATTCTGCGTATTGGCCATCCATCTAGAGCCGAACAAAAGCAGATCTTTTCTGAATGTGGTAGCAAGAGGTTGTGAAAAATGAAGAAGAGTTTTCTCTGCTGTGCTGGTCCCACCTGGTTCGGTGTTGCGGGCAGGTGTTAGTTATAGCAGTAGGAGTTTCTTGGTAGAATCTCATGAAAGCTTCAATGGAACTTCTGCGTTATATAATACACACTTGAGAACTTGTGTCGCGAAAATGAGACAATACCCCTGTTTCACTGTGTTTATACCAGACAATTAGCTTCAGCTCGGTAGGATACTACACTATAGCTATATTTTAACTAAATATTTACTTGGTATTTTGGTTTGGTTATGTTAGGTTCGGTTGGGTGAGTTTAGGCTATGTATTTAATACATTGCGCTCTGGGTGGCCTCCCTTTTATAATTCTTAGTTGTAGTTTTCATAATTTTGTTACTAAAATATCGTATTTTTGTTATATTCTGTTTTATTTCATTAGCATTCACCAAACTTCACTTCTCAAGTGTATATTATAGAACACATAAGTACCGCTTCAACTTCCATTATCTGTTCAAACCAGATTGTCATAAAAAATAAGTTGAAAGGCCAAGATTGCTGCTGTAGTTGCTCCATTAAAATGTGGAGCTGATGTGATTGCTATTTTTATTTTAATTTAATATCAATTATTAACAAAAACTTAAGATAAACACATCCTCTCCAAATGCCAAAGCATGATATGGAGGAGGAATAACCAAACAAATCCACAAAAATAATGCTTAACATTAATTTCAGAAGGGGTTTAAAAACACATTACAACTGCAGCCTCATATACCCTGCTACCACTAACTTAACACCGAGCACTCAACTCCTTCCTTAACATACCTCATTAAACATAGGACACTACAATTAATGATTTAATAACTATCTAATCTACCAATTTAATCTACCAATTTAATCTACCAATTTAATCTATGCATCCTATCGCACTTATCAGTAAAATCATATTTAAAAAAAAATTCATGGCACTTGCGTATTAGCCAGTACAAACTTAGTTAGGCTAGGTTGGTCATACTAAAATATACCAAAATATGATGAAAATACAATATTTTAGCAATGAAATTATGGAAACAACAGCAAAGAGTTATGGTAGAGGGGCCGCACAGAACGCATTATATTAAATTCCTAACATAACCTAACCCAACCAAAATACCATCTTTATATATTAAATACTTAATAAAATATATCTACACGTAGATTTCAACTGAACCTAAGCTAATTGTCTCTGAATATTGACAGCTATAAACTGGTTATGGTCTGATCTTGCAAAATCAAATTCTCGAGTATGTACTGGCTAAAACACAAGTACCCAATTCATTCTTCAACAACCTTTTAAATTCACTTAAATCACTATTTTTAATGTTCTCATTTAACAAGTTCCGTAACGTAACCAATTTATTAACATAAATTTTTTTCTTCAATGTCCTTTTACCATGGGATTCAATCTCATTAATTTGGGGAAACATCCTTAGAAAATAAGTGGACATACCGCGGACGCAATTATACATGAAAACAACAGTTATAAAAATCCCGGAGAGCAGCTGCTGGAAGTATTTTCAACCTAACATAAGCCTTGCAGCACAATTCAGAAGGGCTTAAGTTAGCAAGTATTCTAATAACAATATTTTGCAAAACTCGGACAGAACGAAGGATTGAGGAGGAAGTTCCCAACCATATTGAGCTACAATACAAAATATAGGGTGGATTAAACTAAAATATAATTAGTTTCTCGGTCTGGACCGCAAGGGGAGCTTTGCACCTAAGGCAGAGTAATCAACAATGACTACAGAAAAGAAATTCTTAGCTGTTGAAAGACCACCCTAAGGAGAGTTAGACATCTCCAGGCCAAAACTCTGGCCGCGTTACTTATTTTTATTGAAGAAACCATGCCTCCTTATTAGAGCTAATCTCTTATTATTGCTTAGCTACTAAAGAGTTTGTCCTTCTCAATTTGGCTTTGGCCTGACATTAATGGAAGGAAAATAATTTGATTACCGCGTAATGTGATTGTAATATAATTCAAGGAACATCAATAACAGGCTGACTGTTCATTAGAAAGGACTAACTAATAATAATAATTCAGACTTCGAGAGTCTGGGTGTGAATTTTGCGCCTGAGAAAACTTTGGATGAGGAACCAGGGATACCAACATAATACTTTTATTGCGACTGGCCTTCATTCCGCCAATTATTCAATGAGAAGGGCACTGGTCTCCATGGGGATATAATTAAAACCAGTATTTAAAAATTTTAACTAATACCCAGAGAAGATTGGGGCAAAAAAAAGCCAACGTATGCTTCCATAAAAAAATGTTAATTTTTTTTTTCTGAATGCTTTGATGTTTGACTGGATTATTGTCTTATAGAAAGATGGACCCAGAAATAACCCATCAGAATCTGCGCTAATTCTTGTGTTAAAAATGCTTTGGGAAAGTATTGAAACGGGTATGTTTTTTTTATATAATTGCGCTTCTATTTGTTGCTTTCATGATTTTGAGCCTGGTCTTAGAATACACACTTGCGCCTGTGACCCTTTTCAATATCCTACATTTTGGGTTAGATTCTGGATTATTTCTTTCGGCTATTTTCTATGACATTTGCAACGCATTGACTTCCTTCACCCAAGATATATTTTGTCAAATCGTTTTTTGTCAAATATATAAGAGGAAATGCATTTTCTTGGTTTAAGTCTTTACTGAAAAAAGATAAATTTTTGCTTGTACACTTTTCCACTCTCCCTTGAATGTAAATTATGGTGTCTCTCAGGGATCAGTTTTAGTGCAGTTAAATATGACTATTAGTAGATTTAAGCCCGTCATATTCTATTTTTGGAAATTCTGATTGATGAAAAGCTGTCTTTCAAACTTCACATAGATTAGATTAAAATGATGATATGCAGGAATCTCGGCATTTTAAAAAAGCTTAAGCGTACTTTTCCCGGATAAATTTTGAAATTCCTTTTTCACAGCCTGATCCAGTGTTATTTTTCTTACCATCCAATAATATAAAAATCGCCTTCACATTGATTAGATTAAAATGAAGATATGCAGGAGTCTCGGTGTTTTAAAGAAGCTTAAGCGTACTTTCTCAGATTAATTTCAAAAGTCCTTTTTCATAACTTGATCCAATTTTATTCCCCTTACAGTCGAATAATATGGATTTAAACTTTTTTCGTCTCTTTTAAATTCCTCTTTTAACTAAAGCTACTTATTCACTACTCTACATTTCTTATACTAGATGCATATTCTACACATTTTTTCTCACTACATTTTCTTTCGTCGACGTATTTTTGATGACAGTTTTACTGTGCGATTTGGGTTGTACAGGGAGAAGGTTATTATACGTATGATATCAAACCTGGAGGTATACTGCTTAAATCATTCAATTTTTCCGAACACAAAGACTATCTTAAATTTTAATCCAAAATTTTGGGGCGTACAGGGATGTGGCAGTAGACGAATGTATGAGATGGAGGTGGACTGTCTTCAAATCATTCTCAGCCCGTAAAAACAGCCCGACAATTTTGAATTTACAACCGAAAATTTGCCATCTAATTTCTTATGACCATTCTTCCATTCTTCCATCCAACCGATAAAAAAATTACATTCTTTTCTGGCCTTTTGCCCGGCTCCAAAATTTGGGGAAGTAATATATATATATATATATATATATATATATATATATATATATATATATATATATATATATATATATATATATATATATATATATATATACATATATATACATATATATATATATATATATATATATATAATATATATATATATATATATATATATATATATATATATATATATATATATATATATATATATATATATATATATATATATAGATATAACTGTTTGTTTGTTTTTTTGTTTGCTTATATAGATATAACTGTGCATAAAGTTTCTATTAACCGATGGCCATAAGGAAATAAGTTTCGAGCCGATCGGTAGAAACCAATTTCGGTCCTTTTTGGCCTCATTTTCTTTGAGGGGAGGGACCCAAAACAATCTGTTGCTAATTTAGGTTCCTCTGGACCCTAGAACCTACAGCAGTAAGTTCGAACAAAATCAAGGACTACATTTTTTTCTCATTTCTTGCGTTTGTTTCCGTTGCTAGTTTCAGTTTCCAGGTTCGTTCTGGGCCCTTTCCTCCAAAAACAAAAGTCTAATATGTGTGACCTAGAAAAAGGAAAAGCAAAAGGAAGCTGATGAAATATTTTCTTTTCAATTTAACTTCTTCAAGGATTGCATCATTAACATGAGCACTTTAGGATATCAAATCAGAAGGGTGGGGTCTCCCAAAAGAACAAAAAATTGGAATGATTATAACCAAAATTGTTTGTTCATAATCGAAGTACAGAAAATGGGTAAGGCACATTAAAATAACCAGTGTTCGACCGAAAATACATGCTATCATAAGTTTTTCTTGCTATAGAGCAACAATCATCGTAAAAATACATTAAGACTAAGACTTAACTATCTTTTATACTTTTCTATATACGAAACTATTCCGAAAGGGCATATGCATCTTGATCATCCAAAGTAAAGTTAATCGTTTACCGAAAGAGTGAAGGAAATTTGTATGTAATTATTTTTTAATAAGATTTTTTTAAACTGAAAAGTCATTTGCATAAAGTAGGCTTGCTTTAGCTTGGAAAATCTCTGTAGATTTAGTCAGCTTCAAATATTATCCACCAGCATAGATTCCATTATTTAGGCCATGCATCGTGAAAAGGAAACCTTTTAATTCTGAGGGAACCTTCCAACGGCAAGCTGCCCAATCAAGGAGTAGAAGTCCTCCAACAACACCTTATGCAGCATATACTAGTCAAATCTGTGAGAAAAACACGAAATTGAAAAAAATCTTTAGGATATCCTAGCTGTCTCTGGAGGCCAAGGAGGGTCAAAAGGACCGTTCACACTAGTGAGTAAGACATATAATTCATTAGGCTATGAATCTTTTACACGAAAATTTTAATAGAATTTGTACACCCTTCTCTCGGCGTGTTGAAATTAATAGAAACAAGTCCTATTCATTGTACTAAAAATTGTAAGCGCATTCGAAGCCCATAGGAAACAGGCTTTCACGTCATGTGTGCATTTAAGAATGAAAAGAAGAAAAGTCTAATATTTTGTTTTGATGAAATAGAAAATCAATGGAATTTAAGGAGTTTTTCTTTTTTGACATTTTCAAAAAGAGAGAGTACTGACTCTATTCATATACCAAAATGGCAGATATACAAGCAATAAAAACTTAAAACTTGCTGTGATATTTGAAGAGATCTGGTGTAAAAACTGTTCCAACTGTGTATGTGCGTAGAGAATAAGGATTATACAACATATAGCTTAATTTGCTTTTTTTACATGTAAGCCAGAACAGGCCTTAAGGTAAGCAGGATAGCTCTTAATCTAGAGCTACTGGATAAATTTGTTGGATTTTATTCTTCCTTACATTTTGAAGTTCCTGAAAAGACAAGACTCTAACTCTTTAGGGTAGTTAATTATTTCAAAAGTGGAGATCCCTAAAAATTTTCATTTGAGATATGCTCCAAACCAGTTTTGGGATGAAATGGCAGAAGAGGTTTTTTCTGGCCCTGTAAGATGACAATGTTTTTTTTTATCAGTCTTACCACTTTCCCATACTCTATGTCTTAAAAGGGGTTGAGTTATCTCAAAAGTTTTAGTGATGGCTTATTGAGAATTGAAAATTTTATTTCTTTCAGAGGAACTAAGTAACCATGAAGACCACATGCCTTTCCATTTTACGAACAATAAAAGTTCATTCAACACGGAATTATTTTAAGACAGTGAATTGTGAGATATCGAATACCCAAATCATTATAAATTGGGGGTGTTTTCAAAAAAAGTTCAATGGCTAGGGTTTTCGAAAATATGGCTGCTCAGTGACAAGTCAAGAGAATAAGATCCAATATTAGAATCTAGAGCCTTTATTATACCATCCTTACATTGAAAAATGTCTACAAACACAAAAATAATACAACAAAGGTTCTAACTTCTAACAGTGTTTCTGTTTCTTTCGATTTGGCTGTGGACAGCTATATTTTTGAAAAGCCTAGCCATTTACCACTTTCTGATAACACCACACTCACTAGTAATAACTTTAGCATGAAACAAATTGCTCAAAAGGCATTGGAAATAAGAATTAAGTAATAATGTATCTTAAATAGAGATTTAGGAGAATACTTACTCAACCCACAATGTACAAATTTAATTAAAATCATCTAACATATTACATCACAAAGCAAATAATTAATTCCAATGAACTTGTATCAGAGATACCTATAAGGTTAGATGTAAAAAAAAGCCAGACTTGTGTTAAAAACTTGCTCATGATTTGTTTTTTGTCTGAATGAAATGGCTTGTTTCTTGTTTGTATTTCTGCTGTTATTTTTTTTCAGTTCTGGCTGAAATTGCCTTATTACAGATCTTGGAACCCTTGTTATGTTGGCATTAGTTTAAATTCCACACATATTATAGGAAGTTGAGTAGTATATTTTATTTGATGGAGACGACTCTTATTTTTATAGAGCCGAAATATTAATTAAGTTTGTCTAAATTTCAGTGTCTTAAAATAACCCTTCGTTGCGCTAACTTTTGTTCTTTGGTTTTCGAAGAACTTACTTTAAAATAACACAGTTGCCATATAAGAAAAAATACTACCGTTCTTGACAAGTTTGTATTAAAAAGGTTCTTTAAAAGGGACACAGTATTTGTAGGATGCAGCATTTTCAGAAATAAATAGTGTCTTTTATCTTTAAAAAATTATATTTCTGGATTGTTCTAGTGATATGTAAACTAATTATCTACAGTGTTCTATTCAGGAGGATCGAAGTATTATCCCCAAAACAGGGACAAGTGACCAGTACCCCCACAATACAAGCGGCCAGTACCCCCACAGTAAAAGTGGCCAGTACTGCCACCATGCAAACAGCCAGTACCCCTGCCATACAAGCGGCCAATACCCTCACCATTTGGAGTTAAAAAATCCCTTGCATTTTTTTTGAGATAACACTATTCTTGTAAACATTGCATTTTGATTACCAAATAATAGTGTCGCGGTACGGTCAGAGCCCCATGTCGTTAATACCGTAGCTAAGTTTCCGGTGAAAATCCATTTGTTTGCCAAGTTGATTTTGTTACCGAAACAACACAATGGTTCCTAGCGTACAGGACCATTGCGTAAATTATATTAGTATCTGGTGAAAACGTATCTGTTTGCTAAGTAATTGATATAAGAGAATGAGAATTTGTCCAAGTTATTATCATTACATAAAGGGAGCTTGAACTATCAGGATGTTTAATAAAAGGAATTTTGATGTTGATTCTAATATACGAGAAGTTCGTAGTCAATGTATTTTTGTCGTATGCTTTTGGACGGGGACTGTTTTTCATACAGTTTTTGATTATGAAAACAAATTTACAATCCTTTTAGTCATGTAATTGTTCGTAAATCACATATAATCCTTAGTTTTAAAAACGCCCTTTCCTACTAGCCATTCTTGATCTTTTGAGTTCAATCCAAGGAACATTTTTGAACCTGGTCTCTCAGGGGACGAAAAAGAGCAATCTTAAAACTAGAAAAGAGTATATAACGAGTTGTATGTGTTTGTATATTATATATAATCATTAGTTTTAAAAAACACCCCTCTCTTAAAGTCATTCTTGAACTTCTGAGTTCAATCTACCGTATATTTTTGAACCTGAACCTTCAAGGAACGGTAAAGGGCAATAAAAAAATAAATAAAAAGTGCATTAATAAAACCTTTGTATAGTTTACGAACTTAGTCCTTGAGGGGAATCTTAAGTATTTTTGATTCTGAACATTTTTTTGAAGTTAGAAAAAAATTTGTTGGATTTCTTGGAACTTATAATTTTTTTGAACATAATATCTTTTTCTAAGACAGAGAATTATTTTAAACTAAGAAGAAATTTTGGGACTTTTTGTTTGGAACTTTTCTAACCTAAAACAATTCTGGGACTTAATTTGCCTTTTAGAATTTAGGAAATCTTTTGGGACTTAAATTGTTTTTGAACTTCGAATTTTTGAATTAGAATTTTTTTTCATTTTGAGAAAGAGAGAATTTAAAGAAAAAATGGTCATAAAGCCTTATGGCTTGTGCGGCCATTCTCGAAACTAAAAGAAAAATTACTTATCAATGGATCTCCTGAAAAGCAAAAAACAAAACAGAAACAATCAAAAAAAGTCACCACTTGAGACCGTGTACTACATTAACCTAATTTAACAACCCTTTTATGTACTATTTCCCTACTTTATCTGTATACAAAAAAAAGAAAAAAATCATAAATCATAAATACCAAATCAATGGTCCCTAAGCAAGCCACGATAAGCCGGCCTATCAGTCTTTTGAACTATATCATAAGGAAGGTACTCCTATATAGAAGGAATTTTGAAGAAACATTGACATAGAAATTTTTTTGGGGATTACAGCTTAGAATTCGTTGTTCTAGGCCGATATAGATTCCTCGACATCATCATAAAAAAGATCAGGAAATGATAATGAATTGAAGTTTGAAGACTTGAAGTCTCCTGATGATGAAAAGTCCCCTGATAAATCTTGTACTAGACGATCTTTTAAGTATGATTGAGAATATTCAGAACCCTAAGGACTTGACCAGCTCTTCCATTAAAAATGTAAGAAAAATTGAATTTATCTTCTCTCTCTCTTATTTCTCTATCTCTCTCGATTTTTGCTGCCTTAAACGATTTTGAAGTGGTTCGCCAAAATAGACATTTGTTTATAAAAATAACGCCTTATTGTCAAAAATAAGACCATTTAATTTTTTTTCAAAATGACTATTTAATCTTGAATAATCTCGCTACAGTTACGACATTTTCAATTTCGATTCCTAGACTGATGTTTTAAGTTCAAATTGCAATTCCATCCATACAATTGAAGACAGATCTATTTCTTTAAAAGAGTAGATATACACAGCTAGATTTATAGATATATTTGATTTATAAATTCAATCAGGCACGTGCTTATGTGTGTGCCATAAAAAATATTATGTATGTTTTTTTAAAATGATATAAAAATAGAGGTTATTAAAATATTCTTTTTCAGGTTCAAATTATACCATTCTAAAATAGAAAATAACTTCTAATTTATTTTCCAGGTTGAACTTGAAACGTCAGCGATCGAGGGGACTAGCAATATAAATAAACTAGACCGGGTAGCAGTGTTTCCACTTCATGATGGCAAGTTTTCCGTTCTGGTAGACCAAAAATCCGTAAAATTCCGACGACTGAGAACGAAAAATCCGTCAAATTTTCCGTTAAGAAATCCTAAAAATCCACAACAATAATCTGTTCAAATAGAGCTCTGGTGGTAAGCAGTTGTTACAAGCAGAACAGTGTGCTCTGTTGGAACACTTTCTGGAGTTCAATGCTGCCCTCAAGAAAGATTCCACCAGATCCGTGGGCAGTCAAACGAGAAAAAAAGCAAAAAATTCCATTTATTCATCTCTTGAAAAAGGAGGTGTGAACGAGATAGATAAGAGGGTTGGACAAATGACTCAATGGCTACTTGAATTTCACCTAAAATATCGTTAAGCCGAATAGCGGATCAGCAAGTGCGATCTTACCCAGAGTTTTCTTTCGAGTTCACATCTCGTTTCTCCCTTTTTGTCTTTTTAATGTAACTAATTCCCTCGCCCCCCCCCTCTCCCACGAAGATACCAAAAGAGTTTTAAGATAGATCCGCAGTTACTTTGGACTAAAAGAACTCGATGAATTTGACGTTTATTTGCGGTTGAACTATTAGAACTCAGGAAGGCCAATAGCTCGGAAGCTAGCTCCTTTGAAAGCCTCTAAATTTTGAGAAAATACACGCTTAGTGACTAGAACGGATACGGATATCGATTAACTATAATTTATAATGCTGTTTAAAAAAACAAACAACCATTTTCTGGGGTACTGGGATACAATGGAAATCAGCTACCACTGCATGTCGGCGACGGCATCAGCTCCAAAAACAAGAGCTTCACGTTGTATAATAGCTGGTGTTTGACACTCTTCAACCGTCACGCTTGTCTTGACCGACATGATTCTTTTGGCCAGCTTAGGCCCAGGATGATCGATTCGGAGTGAACGTTTATCCTTCTCACTTCTGCCTTCGTTTGCATCGCAGTCCTTAGCGAGATGGATGAGAGACGATTCCAATCGTCTTTGATGATCAGTGATTTGAAAATCAGTTTTGATGTTGTTTAGGACAATAAAGAAATGTTCAACGACGGCGTTTGAGAATGGTAGCGAAAGCAAATACCTATTCACGACCATGACGTTTGCAAACCTTGGACTTCCAGTGGGAGTATTAATCTCGGAAATCTTTCTCCAGAAGCCCAAATTTTCAGTACTTTTAGGGAGGTCTGAGACCAGCATTTCCCGCCACTGGTCATGAATGCTTTTATCATTTAAGTTCAGAAGTTCGTATTTGCGAAGAAATTTTGATAGTCTTATTGGAGTTGCCGAGTCGGTGGCCATCACAGGGTCTAACAGATCAGCGTACACAAACATTTCGTCGTCAAATACGAATCTTTGCTGTATCTGCTTAATCGCCTCGACGTAAAGATAACGGGCTGACAAATACACTAAATTAACAGAAAGGTCTTCAGTGCGAGTTCTTTGGTCTGACTGCAACGTCTCCAGAGATTCACAGGCGAGTATCCCAAGATATAACTCTTCCAAAGCAAAGTATTCCCTGACATTTTCAGGGTTCAACTCTAGTGCAGATGTCCCTCTGACATCGGCTGCTTTCATAAGGTTCATTGACAATTTACGGATCAGCAGCTTGACTTCTGGTTGAATGATGGAAGAGCGGCTTTTCGCTCTAGAAGATTTTGTTAAAATCATTGAATAACTCCAGAACATAGCTTTCAAATTCCAACTGGATTCTCAGAAGTGGATTAGCCAACGCTTGTGCAGTTCGATTTTTAGCGTGAGTAGGGTCTTCGAAAGCTAAACCTTGGAAGTAGAGTTGCAAAGGACTCCACTGTTCGAGAATCCTATCTACCTACAATTTAAGTGAAAGCCAACGCGTCTGCCCAGGAGAGAGCATTCGATGGATATCTGTGTAGTAAATCTTTGGAAGGCAACAAAGTCGCTCTCAGCACTCATGTTGAAATGGGCATACACGGTACGACATAATCTTCTTACCCCTTTGTTAGCTTCTTACAGGCATAAGATGCTACTAGTTGTATCATATGGCTGCTACACTTTACACTGGTGATCCAGGGATAATGTGCCTTGATTTTCCTGACAACGGAATCGTCAGAGCCATAAATTATATTGCAGGCATCCAAACAGTAGCCGATCCACTTTTCGAATGGTATCCTTCAATCTTTAACAGCTTTCTCGACAATCTCACAGACTGTTTCTGCTCTTCACTCAGGGCTTCTGACCATGTCCTGCAGGTCAACTTCTATTTCAAGTTCTTAGCTGCAAAATATGACGACAACAGCAAGTTGTTTCACCACACTGACATCGGTTGTCTCATCAGAAATGACCGTGAACTGAGTTGACTCGAGGTTTTCGCAAAGAATCTCATCAAAATAAGTCCGTAGCCTTGATGAACAATGTTAGGTGTTTTCTGTTTTCCAAGAGCAATCTTTTCAGTTACAGACTTATTTGGCAGGCTTTTCACAGGTGGTACTACCTGGTAAACCACCGTAACAATATATTCAGCCTCTATAGTTCAGGGTTTCTGGGTGGTGAAAGTATCAACCGGTTGATACCGGCTAAAAGGTGATTTCTGCCGGTATGGTTAAAATCTTAAAATGGATAAAAAAAAATAACTGGCTAAAATCAAATTTCTAACTGCTACTATGTGATTTTGGTAGCACTCCGCTATTCTAAGACTGTCATACTTCTTTCAGGTATTAAAGAAACCGTGTAACCACGTGTAACATTCTGTCAGTAAAACAAGAAGGAAAAGCTATGAAATTACAAATTCTATTCTTGAAGTATTCTATTTACTAAGTGCGTATCGTGTCAACGTATATAACAAAACGCCTCCTCGGTTTCCAATAGCTTCCTCGATTTAATATAACACAGTATTAACTCCCTGTATAAATAAATCGCGGGAATCAACTTGACCTGATGACTCACTGCATAGCTCACGGTTGTTTGAAGAGTGGGTACGACTTGATCGTGTTAACCCCAAAACGGTTTCTGGACTGGAGTAGGTAAGCTAATTAGTCCGAGAATGAACTCTAGTTGAAAAATAGTCAGAACGGAGAAGAACAAGGAAACAACAGTAAAGATTGGTACTTAAAAAGATCAGTGTGATTTGAGAATAAAAACAGCAAAGTTCAACTCTTACGTAAAATCTCAGAAATTCCGTCAAAAATCCGGAAATCCTACAGATCAAATTCTCATCCGTCGAAGACCCAAAAAATCCGTTTTTGACGGAAAAATCCGTCAAAGTGGAAAAGTTGCCGAGTAGATAGTATTTTGAAAAACTTGTTTAGGGAGAGTGAAACTGTAGCTCCTCCCATCATTGATATAGATACCCTTACAACTGATATAGGTCTCAATGAGGGGAAATCTGACACTCTTCAACCCTTCACGTCCCCTTGGCACTCAATTATAGTTGTCAAAAAGTCTTAAAGATGTCCCTCTATGGTTTTTCTGAAAAATTATAGTCCAAAGATAGGGGCCGAATATTACGCCTATCTTCATTTTTTCAACATACGTAGCTATTACCCTCGAAAACTAAAACTTTTGAAATAGGAAAAGAGCCTTTAATCACATTCTTTACCATTTGCAATCATAAAATAGTCTAATATCTTCATTTTTTTAACATACGTAGCTTCTCTTGATTTGAGAACACTTTTTGGTGGAGAGGTGGTATTTTCCTTGAAAATGCCCTTTTTTGGTATTATTATTACTAAAAGAAGTGGTAAATTTACCCTCCCCTGGTTTTGAGAAATATACCTTTACGCCAGATGAATTTTATTCTAGAACGGTTAAAGAACTAACACCAAACACGATTACGAGGCTTCTAGAATACTGGGGGTCATCAAGACCCCTCTTCACGACCGCATCTTTTTTAAATGGTTGATAATACTTCCAGGTCTTTCGAAAGAAAATCAGAATTATTGAGTCATAATGAAATTTTACCGAATTGATGTTCTTCAAAAAGAAGAAAGTAGAAAGCCAAAGAGGTTATTCTGTTTGACCTAAGAAAAATAACCAAAAAAATAAAAAGTTTGTTAATCATAGTAAATATATTCTCTTTTTTAGCTTAATAAAACCATGCCATTGCAAAAAAAACTTCTTTTTAACCTACCACCGGATCACGGGGCCTACAGCCTATTTGACAGCATGGAGATACCTTAATTGTCACAAGCACCACAATTTCGTGATAATCTCCATGTCAACATTTAGACAGAACACCTCCTGAATAGAGTGAACGAAAGGATTTAAATTTATTTTGTGAGGGGATGAATATAAGAAAAAACTCGCCCAAGTTTGATCTAAATAGTCAGACAGCCAATGCCGGGAATGATATTGAATGGGAATGGGTGGGTGATTATAAATACCCCAACGAGCCTGAGAGGCAAATAACAGACCAGGGGTGCTCATTCCCCCATGGTACTCACAGTGTTCACGAGGAAGAGGGGAACAGAGGGGGAGTAGAACAAAGTAGAACAGGTTCAAACCCTGTATTGCCAGAGTTTTATTCAACCAACTCAGCCTTGCAAAATGTATATGTTTAGAGAGCTGAGTTTGGGAATACATTCAATTCACTTATGGCGGACTCAATAGACATAGTGCGCTCCTATGTGGGAAAGATCCGAGCCCTTCTTGAAGGACATATTGGGGAGGGGGCGGGACGAATGGCATTAATGGATCCATATTACAAAAATTATTTATTTAAATGAAAAATAGGATGAGATAAATTTATATTATTTTCGAACTGAAATGCAAATGTTTCATCTGAGCTTGCACAATTTTTGGGTGTACTTATGGATTGGGTGGATAATATTTTAAGGAAATTGGATAATCAGATTGAGAAAGTTAGTCTGTCAGTTGGTTCATTTATCAAGAATTTTGATTTTGTTGTGGGGAAATTTTAAAGGAATTTTAATTTAAGAGGTGGAAGGAGGAGAGGTGTATAAGATATAGTGCAGATTACAAGAGGTGTAAAGGTGTAAAATACTTTTCTTTCGATACAGGGCTTTAGTGCAACAGGTACCCCTTCCTCGTGCCAGCTCACATACCCCATCAAAAGAATGCTAGTAAGACTCATTTGGACAATTTATCAGTTAATGGGGCTGGCAAGGGGGTTGAATTCAATAAAGTAGATTTCAACATCTTAAACGGTCAATATCCAGAATACTTAAAAAGATAAATATTTTTGAGCGGGACAGTGAAAATTTAAGGATTGGTGTTAGTGATTTACAATATGATACAGAGTCGGAGGAGGGTGAGTGCAAATATAAAAAAGGGATTATATATTCAGTGAAGGCTCCATCCATTAAATTAGTGAAACGCTCAGTATGGGATCTTCACAAGCCAGCCAGTAAACCTGATTCAGTTGGATATTTTTTCAATAACAGAAATTAGTCAAGTTCTAAATAAAGGGTAACTGGAATCAGCGGGGTGCTTACTCTTATCGACCGATATGTCTTTCTAGATTTTATACTGAATTAAATTTAAAATTTTAAGCACTGCAAGCGTCACGGGTATCAGTCTGTGGAAACGGTTAACGGTGATAAGGCCACCCTGCGAATTAAGATTTTCATAATTCACTCCTACAGAGTGAAAATCTGTTCTTAGACTGTTAAGGCAAACTCATAGATGTATAAAATTCATCAAATTTAAATCGCGATAAAAAAATGAACCTATTGCAGTCTCTTATGCACACGCACGAATAGACTCGTATAACATCATGCAATTGGTAAAGGTTTTGAGACATTGAGAGGTGAGAATTAAATTTGAATTAATTTAAATTTAATTTGAATTAATTAAAATTGAATTAAATTTAAAAGTTTAGGCACTGCAAGTGTCACGGGTATCAGTCTGTGAAAAAGGTTAACGGTGATAAGGCCATCTTGCGAATTAAGATTTTCAGAATTCACTCCTAAAGAGTGAAAAGTTGTTCTTAGACTGTTAAGGCAAAGTCAAAGATGTGTACAATTCACCAAATTTAAATCGTGATAAAAAAAATGAACCCATTGCAGTCTCTTATGCACACGCAAGAAGAGACTCATATAACATCATGCAATTGGTAGAGGTTTCTGAGACATTGAGAGGGGAGAATTGTACGGGCACAACCATGACATCGCTTATTAAAAGAGAGAAAAAAGTCAATCTCACGGTTGCACAATATAGCCTATCCAATAAAAAACAATATTTTCTACCCGGTTATATGCACAATTTCAGGTACTATCTGAAATTCATCCTACCAGTGTTTGAACGTTGTTTGAGAGGTGAAGTTCTAGATGGCGCATGGGTAGACGGTTATTTTTCAAATAACATCCTACCTGTAACTTATGAGAAGTTGCTACTCTTAGTATTCCGATGGAAAACAATTGATAATTGTAATACGTGCTTGAATAAAATCCTTCCTCTGACTCCTAGAGTTTCTTTTTGAATTCACTAGTTCATCTAATTCAAGCACTGAGATGTGATGATTTTAACATTTTCCAACTTCTTAAGATACGCTTGCCAGATGATAAAATGTAGGAGTTATTAACGCTTAACTGCAAATAACCGTATGAGTACTACAACTCGATTTCGAGGCTTTGTGAAGCAAAATTACCGTCCTTTGAATCGTTTTATGGTTCAAATAACGATTGTCAATAAGCCACTGCCGGCTATACATTTGATAAGAGGGTTTGTGCTAAGGGAGGTGGTAAAATCTATGTAGAATTTGGGTTGGATTTGAGGTATCATTTTTCAACTCTTCATCTGGTGATTGATTTGATTCTTAAAATCAGTAAAGAGGAAATGGGGCTGAACACCGACATGGATCAGCATCTACTTATGGAGAAAGCTATGACGGGACGGTTTGTGCTCAACGAAGATAGTATTCTGGAAATCTTTATTATTATTGGTGTTATATTTCAGTTTTATTTAAATAAATTGAATTGAATTGAATTGAAACTGACCCGACTGGACAAAGCACCGGTGAAAAGCGCCAGTAAAATTGATGGTGAACTACCAGTGGGATTTCTAAATAAAATGAAAGTTGAATAAGGAATCTTTAAATTCATTTTAAATTTACCCTTTGGTAAACTATGCAAGAGTATGTGCAATAGGCGTCGTTTTGACGTTGTAACTGACCTAAAAGAATGCGCTTGAATAATTAGCAAGCCCAACTTCACATCATTCAAAATCATTGACGCCAATGTGGCCCTTTTACATAAGGGCCATAATTAATCCATAATAATCCATAATTAATTACATAAAATATGGCTCTGTGTCCACTCTTCTCGGAGAAATGTATAGTTTTGCCTTTTGAACATAAAACTTCTACAACAGTGCCGTCTAATATGGAGAAAGCTCGAAAATCCGGCAAATTCCCTTACGTTCGTAACTTTTTGTGGACAGCCTAGAAATTATATAAATTTTCACATTTAGAATGACCACAAAAAGCCAATTCTTTTGATTTACGCACTGTTATCAAAACCACTTTTTTACAGTTTTGGTTGCTATTAGCACGAGTCGCTCCTCACTTATAGTTCAAAGCCACGAATTGTTTGATAGAATTTGTTAACTAAAGCTTAATAACACCTAACCCTTCTCAAAACTTGATGTGCCCGAAGGTAGTTTTTTCATTAAAAATGTTTTAATAGGTAAATCAGCCACTACGTTAGAATGTTCAACAAAGTTAAAATGATGTTTTCCTTCCGATTTACACGTTTGGAGATATTTTACTAATTTGTCTATCAGATATCTTACTGATTCGAAGAACAGGAATTTCTTTTTAATTAATTTTGTTATTCGCTAACAAAGATCCTAACCAAGTGCATGGGAATACTTTTGATGTTTTTCTTATGGGGTCAACTTGAGGAAGAAAATGGAGTAAAATTGATATTCCAGAAAAAATAGGCAAAATAGTTTGTATTTTTGGTATGACAAACGTAGGAGGGGGCTCTAGAGAAAAGGATAGAGAAGGAGAAAATAATTTCCTTTTTTAGAATTTCTGGTTTTATTGAGTCCAGTTGCTTCTTACTTACGGTTCGTTACCACCAAGTGTTTGATAATACTTGTCCAGAGTCCATCCACGAGTCCCCATCTATCTCTGTTTTAAGTTTTAAATATGTTTATCTTTAAAAATAGGGGTATGTAACCGAAAAAATTAAATGAACCAGAAACCTGAGGTTCATTTGGAGCACTGTGAATCAAACTAAAGCCAACGAGCAAATACAAGAAAAATATTTCTGCAAGAGCCATGATTACACTTTGTTTTGTTCTTGGTTTCAGGAAACAAGAACTGCTTTGTTTGGTTCTTGGTTTCAAGAACAAGAACCGCTCGGTTTGGTTCTTGGTTTCAAGAACCAGGAATGGCCTTGTTTGGTTCTTGGTTTCAAGTTACGACTATACAAGTTACCACAGTCATCCCCATTACAATTACAGTGGACTTGCACAATATACGCAACGCTCAAGTAATATGAACAGTCTCATTTTCCAAGTTGTATGCAGGTCCTGTGGACATGGTCTGTCATAAATTTTTAGAAAACATATTATTTGAAGTTCCCAATCGCCTTCAAATGGCGTGTAGAACTGATAGACTATTTGAATCACCCTTAATCCATGCTTATCAGCCTTAGTTTTGGCCTAGGACGGAGGGATGATAGACTATTTACCAACAAATCAAGTGAAATCATTTTTATGCAATACTGAAAAAACCTTATGCCAGCTTTGGCTGTCACTCAGACAACCAGTCTCTGAACTTTTTTTTATTAAATTCAACCTACTTGATATTAATTTAAAAGACTTAAAGAGCACTAAAACATAATCTCTTTAGTCTCAAGCCTTCTACTGTAGAGAAAACATCTATAAGAAACAGAAAAAATAAAAGAAAAGAGTGCAAAGAAGCAGCTTTTGGGTTTTAAAATTGATCGATGCTTAAGATTAAAGAACTTGCAGAGATTTCCACTTCTTTTAATCCTACAGCTATTGTCTTCAAAAAATACTTTTACAATCTCGTATGGATTTCACGTAGTGCTGGTTTTTTTTTATTAAGAGCCGGCGAATAACGTTTAAAAGGTATTTTAAACGTATTTACAAGTGCAATTTTGCTAAAAGACTATATCTTTGAAATTGTACTTAAGCTGGAATATAGTATTAAGAAATCGCCCATTAAAACTGTATGCAAAATTATGATCATAGTGATGTCGAATTTTTGTACTTTTTTTTTTATTTAAAGCGTATCACATATTAAAACGATACATGATGCTTGTTTCAAAAATTCGTTTTCTATCTCTCTAGGGAGCCAACAGGTGATCAACTTAAGTGGTTACCTGGAGTAGAAGAATTTTTTTTGAGATGTTGGTTTGTTTAAAACCAGCTGCGTGAGAGGCAATAGGCATGAAAATGTACAACATTTTACACACTCACTATATACACATTGGGCAGCTGAATGTTCTTTGAAAACTGCACTATTGTAGATTAATATCCTAAAACATATAGACTATGCAATCTGTGTAAGCTAAATAGAGGATATGCGGTTCAAATAAAGGATTGCCATCCCTGTATCGAAGAAGTTTGTGACTCTCACATTAAAGGATTCCTATGCTTCAAATGTCACTATGACACACGTGAAAAGTGAGGAAATACCTATCCTGGTATGATAAGAAAAAGTCCCTAAACGAACTTTTAGTTTATTTTTAAGAGATTGGTATTGTTGTAGTTTTAAATTATTTGGGAGGAGGAGCCTGGTTTACAATTCAATTGTTGGAATAATAACGGAGTATGGTTTTTACGTCATCATTGTGAAGAAAGTGGCTATTATGACTACAAGCAAACTGATTTTTATTTGGATGTCACGGAGATGGAATATATACTGTGCAACGTGTCAGTGAATAAGAAAATGAAATACATAAGTTTCACTTTATGAATGTAAGAAGCACCATTGATTTTACAAAGAGGTAAAGCAAAAGTGATTTTACACTATCTGAAGAAAATGTGACCCCAAATTGTCCTTGCAAGAACAGTATAAAGTTAACCTAAACAATCTACCACTGCTAGCAATTGTCTATGATGATTTCTATGTAAAGGAAGGAATCTGAAGAAAATGAGAAAAAAACTTTTTGGCATATGCATTTCTATTAATAAACAGATTCGTTGTTCGAACACTTTTTCTTTAGAGCACTAGTATACACGCTTATAAATGGTCTATCTAGGGGCTATTCCGCAAAAATCATATGTTCGGCTTATATTTTCAATATTAATGAGATCGTATTTAATGATATTATTCCATTTTAGTTAAATACTAAGGCAATAAACGGTCAAAATTTTTGTTTTTGGGATGAACGATATGGTTGAAGATGACCAAAATATCCACTTGTAAATTCTAATGAGTCAGCTGCTGCGGGAAAAAATATTATTTTATAGATGAGCCAGGCGGCACCCGTAAAACTATTGCGTATATACTATGTATCACATTCGGTTTGGCGGAAATTGTAAAGTACGAAGTGTAGCTTTTACTGTAATTGCATCAACTCTATTGCTTTTTGGAAAAACAACACACAAGATAGTTGGCTTCAAAGTTCCGCTTTCCACATAATCAAGTTCCAACAAAAAACCTGGTTCAAACAAAGCTTGAGAATTAGACCAAGTAGAAGTTTTCCTAGTTGACGAAGCACTGATGTTACCCAAGTTTGACCTATTATTATTGCCCTATTATCGCGTTCCATTGATAATCCAAACTTGCCATTTAGAGATAAAATTCTAGCAGCTGGAGGTGGTTCCTTCAGTGCTTCCCTGTTCATATAAGAAGCAACAAAAGTGAAAAAATCATTTTTCGATTAATAAATCATGTTTAGAAGCTTCTGAAACACTTTTTTCATTGAAAAAAGTATGCGTGCTGATTCTAAACAGAAAAGTTTACATTCCCGGACCTAGACCTGAATGTCACATTCCTACATCCTGGACTTGAGAAATAGAAATCTTTCCAAAAATGACTTCAATTATATCGAATTAAAGGAAAACATTATTTCCAATGTTAATTAGAGTGAGAATGTCTCAATCTGGAAACTTTTGGATTTTTGGTGCCAACCTTAATAGATCTTTTTTTAATTAAGGTATGTCATTTTAAACGAAAACGTAGAATAAAAATTCAACTACCGCCTGCAAATAAATGACGAGGATATGATGCTCTGCGAAAAGAAGGGTTGAATACTACCAATATATATTTTTTTGCTAGAAACATATGCCTTTTTAAGTAATTATAAGAGCAAAAATTTGTAAATGTATGTCTATTTTTCATCGAAATGAGCTACATAATATTTTTAATTCAAACCGGCATATTGAAATTAATGTCACAAAAATAATATAATTAGGTCACAAATTCCAGGAAAAATTCGTATTATTCTGTGAGAAATTATATCGAACTTATATCAAGTGCTTCTTATATTGTCACCATGAAATCATGGGTAATTTAACATTAACTGCGGTTAGAAGATAAGCGACAACGAGAATCAATTTATGGCATTTTTAGGTAGTGTAGATGGCTTTAGTTGTATTTTTTTTTTAGACAAAAGCCGATACCCTTTCTTTAATTAGTGTTGCATGTTTTTTGGTGGTAACAGTAAACATGAAAAATTAGCAGTACGAAGTGACATTACGGTTCCTATTAAGTTAGGTAGCCTAATCATTTAAGTAAGTAAGTAAGTCTTCTTTCTCTTACGTAAAGTATTGAGTATGTATATCCCAAACCTTTGATTCTCTTTCACCTTTTCATCAATCTGTAAGAAATTTTCCATTGGACATTTCAAACACAAGTTTTATAAGAACATATAAGCATATTTTCAAGCACAATGTCTTTTATATTCTTATTAAGAAAAACTTACCTCAAATTCTTTGATTCCCTGGAAGAAGAAAGACAATCCGACTTCTGCTCGGGTGATCCTTTTTCACTTTGAATCATTGGTGAACAATAATTTATCTCAGCCTCATTGTTCCCATTACACAATTCACTATTATTTTTTCGTGTCTGATTTACGGTCATATACTGATTAGCTTCAATTTCATCGACTCTCTCCATTACTTTTACTGGTGGCTGATTTCCTAAGATTTCCAACGTTTTCACATGATTTACTAAAGCACATTCGCTGTCATCTGACCTATCATCTTTGCTGAGATTTACGGTGCCAACACAGCTCTTCGTTTGAATGGTTATTTGCTCAACGGTTTTTCGTTGTGTGGATTTTCGTCTTGCAAGTCTTTCAAGAGCTCGCTTGGCTCGGGCACGAGTTGCCATGTATATTCGGAGATAAACAAATACCATTATGCAGCTTGGAATATAAAAAGATCCAAGAGCAGAATATAAGACATACCACTTATCTGTGCTCAACTGAAAAGAAAAATTAAGTTTTTGAGGAATTCATAGAAGAAAAAAAACATTTGCCGACAGTAAAATGAACAAACAAAACCAGGATCTTTGGAAGCTCAAACCAAAGAATATTAGAATCTGACCAGAGATAATTATCTATTCTTTTCTGAGAAGAAACAACCGTGCCATAAAAATTTCTGCAGTAAGCATTCATAGGTTAAATAGAAAGCGCAAGTAAGAATACCAATTTAATTTATACACCGCCATCTAACTTTTCACGTCAAAAGTTGAATAGAAAGTATATGTAAAAATTCCAGTATAATTTCTTTTATTATCTGTTATTTTAATTTGCTTTCTACTGGGCTGAAGACAAAACACCTACTAGCCACGAATTGCTAAAATTAAATTATAATGTGTGTTTAAGCGTCCTAAAATATAAATAGTATATCCGATACTTTTTGCCCATGACCTCATATTTATGCAATTATTTGAACCCAACGGCTTCTCAACTTCTTGGTTGCATGGTTGTTGTTGTTATGAAAATTTGAAATCAAATCAACCAATGTGCTTGTCTCTAAAATGTTGTTTAAATTCCACCAAATTGCATTGAGGGTTTTGGGTGGTTTTAAATGTGACTGAAACTACTGCACAAGTTTCCTAGAACATAACACGTTTAGTATATAACATTTAGACCTACATTTACACCATAGCATCGCATTTACACCATTTTCACCATAACACCTACATTTTTCAAAACGGCTTTATTTTCCGTTTCCTTCACATTTTTCATGTTTAGATTATAGCCTGTTAGATTAAAAGACAAATGTTATAAAATAGAAATCCAAACCATAAAAATGGCAGGTAAATATTTTTTAAATGATGTTTGACTTTCATCAAGCTTGTATCAAGAGATTTTTCAACTAAAGAATTATAAACGTTTGGGTTAAACTATAGTACCAGATAATCGAAGTCTGTATAGTCGTGTAATATCCACCTGAACAAACTGAAAGGCTTGCGGGATGGCTGATAAAAAGTCAGAGGTTAATTTAGAAACATCGAAGGGAGGAATCAAAGCAAAATAAGTGCTCGCTCCCTAACAATTGTTTGACCTTCACAAAGGTTTGTCTTAAGGGATTTGGCAGCCACCATTGACAAAATGAAGCTTCTATTGCAGTATGAGCTTCTTAAAACAAAATAGAATATGTAGCCTATATTCTTTAAAAACATAATTTTTCAAAGACAAGGATAATACAATCAGGACAATACAATCAAGGACAAGATCAAGGCTCTAGAGCAAAATCTGGGGAGAGGCCCAATGTGGCAAGGTTGTCAACGAATCCAATTTATGAAGGGGACAATGTGACAAAGGTGCCAATAATTGATCAAATTGACAAATTTATTCTAAAAAGAGAGTAAAAAATGAAAAAAAAAAACAGGATAAGAGGGATCCAAAAAAAATCTAGGGGGCGCGGGGTTCTCCCAGCCTTCTGGATCTGTCAGTGAATACAATACCAAAGCATAATAAGTGCATGTTTCATAAATGTATTCAAAGTTCACCAAAAATGTCATTGAAAAGCTTTAAATCAATATTTCAATTGAGAGATTAGAGGCCTAAAAACGTAAAATATAACTTACATGTTTCATAATGACCTCAATTTCTCTGCATTTTCTTATCCAAGGGTTTCTGCGCTAATCTTTCTATGAAAATTGAATATATGTCTGTCCTTTATTCATCTATCCGTTCAAAAAGAGACTTTGGGAAGTTGTTGAGTATATTCTTGCAAAAGTTTTAAGTGCAAAATACTACCCCCCCCCCTCCTACAAAGACATTTTTAATATTTTTCTCACTGACTGAAATTACAGACCCCTAAACACAAATACTTGATGTTCCTTCCGGTCAAATTGTTTATATTTTCTTGATATTCATTAATCGGCTAGTTAAGAACGAATTCTGTTACCAAGCACACTTCCAAAATTGCAAGATTCTTTTCAATAAATACTCTGAATTTGCGAATCAACAGCTTTGTTAGTTTGATATTCAAACTAATTTTCAAGAACTTTTAAGTTAAAAATATTATTGTCATTTTAAATATGGAAAAGAATTTTCAGGGCCAATTGTTGGGAGAAATTCCCGGGAGAATTTTCCGGGGGAGTTATAGTCGGGGAAGATAACATGGCAGGGGGGAGAGAATATCTCATATTAAAATAAATTTTTTCTTGTCTGTGTTTTTTTCTTGACATAGCTGAAATTTACTGTCATTCAGTCGTTATTAAGATTCATAGGAATCTCGTAACCATTAGGCTATAGAAGTTAGAACAATTTCACGAATTAGCATCTTCGAATTTCAAAATTCCAATTTAAAAATCATTCTAAATATACCTTCAACCCATCCACCTAAATGACAACAGCTCAAATAAAGTTAACAATACAAAAAAAGTTTAAAAAACTCAACCTTTTCCAAAATTATGGTTTTCAGAATATATATATATATATACATCAATATTTAATCATCTGAGCAGAAACGTAATTGCACAACCGGATTAGCTTTGCAAAAAAAAAAATCGACCAATAATAAGAAATTCAGTTATTATCTGAGTATGAATTTGTTTTCTTAACGTGTTTCCTTCTCTACAGGCCCTTCACTGGGCTTACCCCTGCATTACCATACTCCTGAAGAATATTAAATAAAAAAACAAGTTTTTTGAAATGAAAGTAAGGAGCGACATTAAAACTTAAAACGAACAGAAATTACTCCTTATATGAAAGGGGTTTTTCCTCCTCGACGCCCCGCTCTTTACGCTAAAGTTTTGTATTGTTTTAAAAAGTAGAGCTGCGAGAAAGAATCAAACTTTAGCGCAAGGAGCGGGGCGTCGAGGAGGACAAACCCCTTTCATATAAGGAGTAATTTCTGTTCGTTTTAAGTTTTAATGTCGCTCCTTACTTTCATTTCAAGAAACTTGTTTTTTTTATTTAATTTCTGAAAGTTTTTGAATTAATGCATGTCTGACTTTGGCTCTCCGTACATAAATTATTAAAATGAAATTTGCATATTAATTCTTTTTTGGCTAAATGGCTTTCTCTTAGTTTTGATCAGACGATTTCGAGAAATAAGGGGTGGGGAAGGAGGCCTAGTTGTCCTCCAATTTTTCGGTTACTTAAAAAGGCAACTAGACCTTTTAATTTTTAACGAACGTTTTTATTAGTAAAAAAATGCGCAACTTAAGAATTAACTTACGTAACAAACTTTTATATTCTTATATTTTTGATTATATATATGAGGGGGTTGGTCCCCTCGTTAATACCTCGCTCTTCACACTAAATCTTGTTTTGTCCCAATTCTTTAAGAATGACCCCTGAATCAGAAAGGCCGTAGAATAAATAGTTGAAATTACTTAAAAAAGTTTTAGCATAAAGAGTGAAGTATTTATCTCCTCCTAAATACCTCGCTCTTTATGCTAAAGTATTTTTAGAACCCCTCATATGCGTAATAATCTCTGTTCGTTTTAAGTTTTGATGCTTCTTGTTACTTTCAATTGAAAAAACTTTTTCAAGTTTATATTTTCATTGTTTGTTTTTTTATAGTAATGCTAGAAAGTCCTGCGCCCTTTTGATTGAATTTCTCTTCCCCCATGAAATATTCCTCCAAGAAAAGATCCTTCCATATAGCCCCCTCCCCTGAACCCCACACCCAAACCAAAAAAATCCCCCTGATAACGTCAGTACACTTCCCAGTAACCATTACTGTATGTAAACATAGGCCAAAGTTTGTAACTTGCAGCCCCTCTCCCAGGGACAGTGGGGGGTAAGTCATCCCCAAAGACATAGTTATTATGGTTTTAGACTATGCGGAACAAAATGGGTATCTCAAAATTTTGATCCGTTGACTTTGGTAAAAAATGAGCGTGGGAGGGGGCCTAGGTGCCCTCCAATTTTTTTGGTCACTTAAATAGGGCACTAGAGCTTTTCATTTCCGTTAGAATGAGCCCTCTTGCGACATTCTAGGACCACTTGGTCGATACGATGACCCCTGGGGAAAAAAAAAAAAAATAAATAAATAAACACGCACCCGTGATTTGTCTTCTGGCAAAAAATACGAAATTCCACATTTTTGTAGATTGGACCTTGAAATTTTTTCTATAGGGCTCTCTGATAAGCTGAATCCGATGGTGCGATTTTCGTTAAGATCCTGTGACTTTTAGGGGGTGTTACCCCCTATTTTCTAAAATAAGGCACATTTTCTCAGGCTCGTAACTTCTGATGACAAAGACTAAATTTGATGAAACTTATATATTTAAAATCAGCATAAAAATCTGATTCTTTTGATATATCTTTTAGCATCGAAATTCCGTTTTTTAGAGTTGCGTTTACTATTGAGCCGGGCCGCTCCTTACTACAGTTCGTTACCACGAACTGTTTGATACTATAAAATATTAAAAATAATATAATTTTTTTTTAGATACCTAATAATATTATTTCTTAAGGCTTATCGATCAACTTCGCCCTTCATCTAGTTGTTAAATATATACCTCGAATAAAACCCAATCAAACTCCCATACAACGAATTAGCTGTTGCATTGCTTCTTCGCCGTTAAATCAAGTTGAAGAAAAATTACACGCATATCCAGTTTAGGGTATGTATTTGACCATTAGGGGGTGGAGGGGCGTAAAGTCGATTGATATAATAATAGGAATAAGGATAGTATTTTAGAATGTTTTGAAGTAGTTTTCTAAATTTGACGTTTTTTATAGATTGCAATAGACTATTTTTAGGACCGAACTGCAGCATCGCTTTTGAAACTGGGAAGTTGAATAAACATCGATATATATTATCGATAGATATTGATAAATTAGAAATCTAATATGTCAAACCAAGTGTCAGTTTGCTATAACCAATGAACGCTTAAATTATCAAGATTTGTATTTCTCATTCATAAATTTTCAAAAAAAAAAAAAACAGAAAATTATACATATGATCTGTGGAAGTCGTCCAATCTTGTTCATTTATATCTGGTGACACCAATATATCGCCAAGGTAAGTTTGGAAAATTAACATCTTGTTCTTGTTTCTGATAGTAATCTGTTGCACCTTCCAAATGGCATTTCTCTCCAAATCTATGTCAATCGTTTCTGACAAATGGGTTATTAATCACCAAGAAAAAACCAAGAAGATTTAATGGTTATAGACAACCTTGTGGGTGTTCCAGTAACTCTGAAGTCACGGGCACAGTCCTAGCAGATCATAAAGTAGATTATAATATTTAGCATTTAGAATTAATTAATATTATTTTCCATATTTTTTTTTTAGGGTAATTGAAAATCAACGAGTTTGTTTTCGCTAAATAAAAAAAGTTTTATTTTTAACTGAAAGTATACATTGAACTAAAGTATAAAGCAAACTGACAACCTGTTGTATATGAGGGGGACTGCCAACTTTCAACTCATTCCCGTCCCCATACTTTGTGCCAAAGTTTAACAGAGCTTCATTGAAAGCACTTTAAACTACAACAAGTATAGCCAATTGTTGTCTGTGTTTCATTTATTATGGTTAAAAATATTCTAAATGATTATTATTCATAGCAAAAATGTGACCCTACTTTCTCAAAGTATTGTGACTATGAATTTTACATGTTCATATTGCTGCTTATCTGTTAGAGCATTCGTTTTTCACTTTTAAGTTTTAACGTTCTCTTTCCTGTCCTTAAAATTTCTTATCTCTACTTAACCTCGAAATAATCTCTCTTTTTGTTTAAAAAAAGGCATTTTAACTTCAACTTCATTTAACTTCAACTTCTGTTTGACTGAACACTCTGTGCAGATTCTATGGCGATTGACTTGACAACCCATAGTAACCAAAAGCTGCAAAAAAAAACTTAAAAAAAACTGCCATGTGAAAAAAATTCCATATGATACTGATTCAGGAATGGTAACTATTATTTCGATTTGTCTTAAAAGTAAAAGTTTATTCAAATAAGAAATGTATGATGATTTCGATAAAAAGCCTGAAACCCCTTGCAAACGGCGTTGGATCAAAATTAAAAGCTTACAACTGGAATCATCATAGTGGAAAACTTTGTTTAGAGAATTTACAGTCGCCAACTTTAAACAAAAGCTTTTTTGCATGGGTAGTACTGATCTGTCTCCCGTTTTTTTTTTCGGTTTGTTTTCCAGGGCTAGTGGTTTACCACAACATCATAAAGAGATGCTAATGGCTCATTCAAAAGCTATTTCTCATATCTAGGTAATTTTTGCAAATTTTACCATCTGGAAGTGCTATATGGCAGAAACATGGCAATTGTTGTGCCATTTCTCAAGGGGAGGGGCTAGCGGGCAACCAAAACAACGTTGACAGATGTTTAATAGCTCGCATAAGATTTATTTCTCAGATCTTCATTTTCCCTATAAATTCCACCACCTGAAAATGCCAAATGGCACTAAAAGTGGTACTATTGAGCCATGTCTCAAGGCTACCAGAACTTCTTGGACAGATTTTTAATGGCTCATTTAAAAGTTATTGCTCTTATCTACTTGCTTTTCAACAGTTCTACCATCCGTAAATGCCATATTGAACTCAAAACAGTACTTTTGGTGCCACTTCTTAAGGGGAAAAGTTTGGAAGAATAAAATAGTACCATTGTAATAATTACGGTCCAAGACCCTTAACTGAAGATTTTCAAGGACCCCTCCCGTATACTCCCCCTCTCATTAGTTCGTTGGGAGAATTCACTATGAACCATTTAACACGGTCATCCGACATTGATGCTCGAAAACGGACTTTTAAAACATCGAGTGTTCTTAAGAGGAACAATATTCATAGAAAAGCAAATCATTGCATCTCGATATTCCGAATGCCTATTCCTTGACATACCCTATGCCCTCCTCATGTTCGTGACAGTTCAGCTATAAGGCTTTAAGTTACACGACTATGGTCCTACAAGAACAAATAAATTGATTTCGATCATCGGCCGCTGTAGTTCAGTTACTAGCGCTTTAGACTTTGAATCAGAATGGCAAGGATTCAGTTCCTTAATCAGGCATTTTTTTTTCAATCATGGTATTGTGCCTTATTTATATGATGACGAAAACACAACGTTGGGGGGACTACTGAGCTCTGATCACTTTGACTCCTTTAAAGAGCACTAGAACTTTTGATTACTAATCCAACGAGCTCTCCAAAGTATACAAAACAACCGTTTTCAACAAAAACTTATATGTCACCAGGGCATAACTTGCAACCCTTATCTTGAGAGCTGTTGGTGGGGGGTTCTTCCTCAAAGGCATGATTTCTCACCCTTTCAACTACAATGGACACAATTGCTATCTTCAAACTTTTATTGGTGGTTTTTGAGGAAATGATTGGTATAGGGGAGAGGGAGATATTTGCTCTCAAATCCCTTTTGAATCTTAAAAAGAGCACTCTAACTTCCGATTTCAAATCAAATAAGCCCCATCTGAAGTTTATAAGAAACCCATTCCATAAAAACCGTATATTCTCCCAGGACCTAACTTACATTCCTATCCCCACGGCGCTGGAGGGTTTTGTCAACCCTAGAGGCATTGTTATGTGTTTTTTGGACTTTTCTGAACAAATTACTTTCTCTCAATTTCAATTAGATGGGTTTGGTGGAAAGGGAGATTATCAGGGGGATGGGGCTATCTTCCCTCCATCCTTTGATTGTCATAAGGGAAATAGAACTTCCAAATTTTAACATAATGAGCCTTATCTAAAGTTAAACAACCATCCCTTCCATAAAAAACCTAACTGCCCCCAGAACATAACTTGTACCTCACCCCATTCCTTGGTGGTTTGTATCAACCCAAAAAGCTTTGTTATATAACAAAGTTTTTGATGATGACTGTATCAATAAACCACGAACTGTTTGATGACTGTATCAATATTACGTGTTGATGCATTTCGGGAAAACACAACGCGTGGGGGGGGGGTAGCTTCTCTCTTACCATTTTTACTCTTCAAAAGAGCACTAAAAATCCTGATTACCAATCCAATAAGTCCTCTCCGAAGTATATACGACCACCTTTTCCATTAAAAAACCTTATATGGCACCAGAACATAGCTTACAATTCTTGCCATGAGATATGTGTGTCTCGGGGGGGTCCTTAATTTTTGGAGGGCGGTGGTTTCCACGGGAGTTATTTTCTGTGAAGGGTATTTTTCGCGGGGGTATTTTCGGACGGGGGGGGGGATATTCTGGGGATAAACGCCTAGAACCCTTTGCCTCTTGCAAAAGCCTAAACATTTTATCATTTAAGTAACGCCCCATGGACTTCTTTGATTGACTGTCATCCGGGTTCAAAACACGTTGGTACATTTTGTTCTGACTATAGGTGATGAGGTGTTTGTTTTATGCATGGAACTCTGAAATTACTCTTTATATCAAATATTTCAGTTAGTATGGGCTAGATATCGTTCTTTATTATAAGTTAGTTTTTCTAACGATCTTATTTTAATATATTCTTTTAAGTATAACATAAACTATTTAAAATTGTCTCACTCAAAGCCTGCATGGTACAGTGGATAGCGTGCTGGCATTCTACTCCGAAGGTCGCAGGTCCAAATCTTACCATAGACCATTCGGACTAGTTTTCGCTCTTCATTATAACATGCCTTTTATAATTGTAAAGGTTCTTTGTAAAAATATTGATTTTATTTTAAACTAAGGCTACTACTATAAATAAATATCCCAGTTACTATGAGCTACAGATCGTTCTTTATTATATGTTTTGGCTATAAACTTTTATTTTTAAGATGAACGGAAAGAATAGTTAATATTCCTGGATCACTGTCAGATGGGAATTTTTCGTCATTAAGTATTTTTTTTTCAAAACTTACTTTTTAAGTTCTGCTTACTATGGGCCATGGTTCGCCTTTTACTAGGCTGTATCTAGAGCTACAGCCAAGATTTTAATATTTTAGTTACTATGGTCTAAAGTCCACTCTTTACTAACGCTGCAAACCTGATATTACAAACGGGAAAAAGCCTACGACTTTGATTTTTTTTTAATAAAAGAGACGAATTTCCGAAAATCAAGCAGGTAAGTAAGTAAAATATTGCACCATACCCAGAAAAGTTTATCAATCATAATACTGCCTCTAAAGCTAAGGCTACAACCATTAATCATTTCCTAAGTTACTAGGAGCTAACGTTAGTTCTTTATTATAAAGTATACCGTAAGCTATTCTATTAATGCATTGTTCAAAGCCTGCGTAGCACAATGGATAATGAGTTGGAATTTTAAGCTGAAGGTCGTAAGTTCAATTCTTACTGCGGGCAACTCTTACAAATTAGTCAATTTCAACTTTAGACAGAACTTTTATTAATGACTTGTGAATGAGATCCTCTTGACGAACACCATTTATGATCAACTATATCGATCCTTTGTGCAAAGATGATGTTAATAACGTTTGCTATCCACAGCGCTGTACAAAAATGTAGTTTTCCTACAAAATCGATTCTCTGTACTATGTGCCGTCTTTTGCTAGGTTTCAGCTATATCCAAGGACACTAGCATATACCCCATTTATAATGATGCCCTGATCTCATAACATAAAATACCACAGTGTTATAGAAAATGTAGTTTTTCATAAGAAATTAGTTTTATTTTTAAATTATTTTTTTTAATTACAACAGATTTTAACCACATCAATTTCGTTTAAATGAGGTATTAACCAACTCTCTACGATATTCCAGTGCCAAATCATCTGAGGAAAAGAAAAACAAAAACAAAATTGCCGTTTAGGCAGAATATCATGGTTGCAGCCGCTTTTCTTGATTTTCGAGCCAATATGTTTCCCTTTTTGTTCTTTTTTTTTTGCTTTTTTTTTTGAACGGTACTTTTCCTTTATAGGGGTTTTTCTGACAAGGTGGTTCTAATAGTGTACTTCTCTTTGTGATTTGGCTCTAGTTTTAGGAGTTGTGGGTTATTGTAGTTTTTACTACGGGGCGTGATCGTCTTTTCTAGGCTGCTAGCTGCCGCTGCATCCCGGATTATTATTCAGCTAGTTCCCTATTTTTGTTATTTTCTTAGAGAATTGTGAAATCTTCCATAAACTATTTTTGGAACAAACTACGCCCTGGATCCCAGCCCCTCGCCACTGGAGAAGTGTAGATATACGGTTCTGGAACCACTCAAAGTTGTATCTTCAAAGAATGATCACAGATTGTTTTTTTTTTATTTATTTATTCATATTATTTCCTTATTTTACTATTTCATAGACAGACTAAAACTATTTGTAGTGTATTTAAAGGAATCATAGCACTAAGAACCTGCTTGCATTTTTATTTGTGATAATTTTCTAGTTGTCAGGTTACTTTCCAACTTTTTCTTGTCTTTTGCAATTTCACACCTGTGTGTCTGAAATTATTTGTTTTTTATCAGTGAGGAGGGAAGATTTTTAGTGAAACAAATTAGGCATACGAACATTTTGCTTTGGTTTTGAAAACCTCAAAAATTTTCGTTAGAAAAGTAGTTATTCTTTCCTAACTTCCGAGGTTGCCCACCTTCAAAAATCGTGTACACCATTTTGTGTGGCATAGGATTTCTCGGTGTTATTTGAAAAATAATCAGAAATTTAAATGATTTTTTTTAACTGAAAGTAAAGTACGACATTAAAGCTTAAAATGAACAAAAATTATTCCATATATGAGAGGGCTGCCCCCTGAAAAAAAAAATGAAAAAGATCGTTGCAGTGTTGCTTCTGCATTAAATTTAAATTAAAAACGGACAAAGATTAATTTAAAAAACATAGTTTTTTGACTGAAGTAAAGAGCGAAGTTGAAACTTAAAACCAACAAAAATTATTGCTTTACAGTCTATGTAACATATATCAATAAAACTAGCTCAAATCAACCAAATAATCATATTTCCCTATGTTTGTAAAAATATAGAAAACTAGCGCTTTACTAAAACCACAAAACAATATAGGAGTTTTGGTACAGAAAAAGCAAACCGATTAAGGTCAAATTTTACAATATCAAATTAAACCATTTTGGGATTGTTGCTTAATTTTTCTTTTCGTTTGCTTTGGTAACACTTCTGTAAAATGGTTTCAGTCCAATGATTGGCTCTCCTTTTAGTTACGAAAAGGACATGTCATGATGGTGAAACCATCTTGTTAGTATTAGGACAATGGACTAGCTTTAAAATTTTATCACAGCTTGAAATTTTCTGTTGTATACAGAGGAATTGCCGGACTTCCAGAGTTCACATTATACTACTACTACTACTAATAACTCACTGCAGCACCAAGCCGCCTGAGGCCAACACAGCTACGCACGCTCCTCCTCCAACCTAATCTATTTAAAGCCTCCCTCTTTACACCCTCCCAGGAAGTTCCCATTTCCTTTAAATCCTTATTTATGACATCCTCCCAACCCAGACAAGGACGACCTGCTTTCCGTGTAGCCCCAGACGGTTGGCCAAAAAGGACAATCTTCGGTAAAGATTGTGAAAAAGTGAACATTTTTCAGTTCACATTATGGCTTATTTGATTTTTATTTTGAGCAATATTAAAGCGTATTTCTTACAATTTGATTAGGTTAGTTGATTACAAGGTTGTTGATTACTCACTGAGACCAAAATGCTGGTAAGATCAAAATGTTACCAAATAAATAAATCCAATATTTCTGTATGCTGTTCAGCGACTTAGCAGTTATTAAACAAGTATTTCTTTTTTTGTTTATGTTTTTAAGATAATTTTAATTGTATACTGTAAGTTACTATTATCTCAGGTGTTGTAAGACTATAAAAAGCTATCCTTGTTGGAGAAAAGACAACATTTTTAGATTGTTGATTTAAACCTATTTTAAAGGAGTCTCAAACATGTTTGATGGCCTAATTTTGTGAACATGACATCCTCTTGGAGAGTGCTAGCCCCTAGGTTTAGGGTGTTATTTTTAGGGGTCGGTGATAGGGTTCTTTTTCTTAGAATTATAAAAACTTTTTACATAAATAAGCTTCAATCCATTATTCAAAACTTTATTTAAGTTAAATCAGCCTAAAAATCATTGTTACTTAAGTTCTGGTTAGTGAGTTTCATTTTCTATTGACAAGGGAGGCTGCTCCTTCCAGGGTGACTTGACAATTTGATAATTTAAGCAACGGTTAGGGACCTAGCTTTAGTATATAAAAGAATTTACTTTGTGCCTCAATTTTATTAGCTATTAATTTTTTTTGAACATTAGAATTTGTATTATCAATGTTAGTTTTACTATGTTTTTGTTTTCACTACTTACCCGTGGTTGAAAAGAAATAACGAATTATGACGTAAGAGGTTTTAGACTTTTA
Organism: Artemia franciscana; assembly: GCF_032884065.1. Classification (NCBI taxonomy): domain Eukaryota; kingdom Metazoa; phylum Arthropoda; class Branchiopoda; order Anostraca; family Artemiidae; genus Artemia; species Artemia franciscana. The sequence goes on along the minus strand of NC_088867.1, from coordinate 9,535,133 downwards.
CAGTGAGAGAAGGAGGCAGTAACCAAACTCTTGTTTGTAGTGATTTTGTTCGTTTCAAGCTTGATTTGCGTATTCAGTTTAAGTTTCACTCGTTTGAGGATTTTTGTTTGCTATGATTGTTTATTTAAGTTCTTTTCGTTTTTGATTTCATTTATACTTCAATAGCAAAATATTTCTGTTCGTTTTAAGCCTGATTTGCATATTCAATTTAAGCCTTACTTATTTTGAGATTTATTTATTCATTTATATTAGTACCTATTGTTTGTTTTATTGTTATGATTCTTTAGTTTCTGCTTTGTTGGGTTTCATTTGTTCCTCAAAAGTAATTTATGGTCGTTTGAGTTTGAGTTATTGTAGGTTTTTTTAACTTCTGATCTTAAGTTTAAGATGGCCTTTACTTTTCTTTGAAAAACTATTTTTTCAGAAAGTTTTTATTATAATTAATACATTGACAATACATTGACAGTAGTCGTAATACTTTTATCCTGTTTTATACACGATTGAATAGAGAAAGAGAGAGATTTAGTGAAAAAAATGACAGAAAAAAGAATGAAAGAGAGTAAATAGAGAACGGAAAACAAAAGTAAAAAATAAATAGAGAAAACATGAGAGAAAATTTAAAGAATAAGAGAAAAAAAAATATTGAAAAAAAAATACTTCAGAAAGTGAAAAGGCCATATAGAGAAAGAGAAGGATAGATGGAGAAAGAGGGAGAAAAAGTATAGAAAAAAAGACTGTGACAGGTAGGTATGATAAATAAAATACTTCAATTTCACTCGGACCATATGGTAAGAAATATGTACTTTTTAACCTGTTTGTCAAAAAGTTTCCGACTGTTTTCCAACTGTGTCAAATTCCCACACTATGGCTGAACATAAAAGTTTTGTGTGAAAAATGAATATTGAAGGAAATGGAGGCTGTCACTTTTAAATTACTTTCATACCTAGCAATTTCAAGTGTACTTATGTAAACGAAAGACCTTGGCATCCTAGCCTGGACATGACATTGAATTATTTCCATTCCTCTCCTTCATATGAAAATTGCTGAACGCTCCATTTTTTTTCCTTTTGAAGGACAAGCGTAAAGAAGGATGTATATTCATAAGTTGAGAAATTTCTATGTATAGTTCAAACAGGAAGGTGCGCCGCAATTTAAAAAATAAAAAAGATAAACGAATTGCCAAAAACACAACAACAAGTAAATTACATGCCAAATATAAAAATAAATGGAGGCATAACTGTTAGATATTTTGACTAGTTTAAACAAAATAACATATACAAAATTTCAGCCACTGTTAAGGAGAGGGGCCGTATAAAAAGGTCAAGAAGGGGTGGGGAGGCAGGCTGCTTATCAATCACTTTGAGTCTTAAAAAGGGCACAAGAACTTTCAATTTTAAATCGAATAAGTTCCCTCTGAAGCTTATAGAACATTCTAACACCGAGGAACTTAGATACCTTACAGCCCGTGACCCGGGACTAAGGGAATATGTCAAACCAGGAAGCATAGTGATCTGACCTTTGGAGTATTTTGAACAAATGACCATCTTAAAATTTTGATCAAATGCATTTTGGGAAAATGACGTGGGAGGGATCTTAAAAAGGGAACTAAGACTTTCGGTTTTAAATCAAATAAGATTTAAATCTTATAAAAAAAAACTTCTATAAAAAACTTGAATGTTAACAATAGGCAACTTGCATAGCTTATAGCTGTTGTTCTGGAAGTTGTGGGGGGATTTCCGACCCCGGAGGCAAAGTTTTTTGACCTGTGGACTATTAATTTTAAGCAGAATGGTACTAAACAAAAACCAAATTTTATTTGGGCTATGTATTTTTGTCTCACATCGACAAAAAACTGAACAAAATCACAATATTGATCAAGGATTTCTAAAAAGAACTAATGATATTCTTCAATGTTGTTTCCCGAAAGACTCCAGTTTTGGGTTTTTCTTAACCTTATAGGAGAAAACACGTTAGCCCTTGTCTTGTTTCTTTTGATTTATGTTTGTTTTAAGTTTCCTTTAAGTTATTGATAGTGACTTATGTTCGTTTTAAATTTTATGCCTTTTAACTTTATTTTTGATCTTCTTTGCATTAACATAGTTCTCTGTTTCTCTTTTATTTTTTTCTTATTGAAAAGTCTTTTACAATTAATTTCTGTTTGTTTTACTTTACATAGGTGTTTTTGGTCAGTAAAGAATATCCTTATAGATTTTTTTTTATTTTTCTTCTTAAGAATTAAAACTCTGGCTTGCTCTTTATTTTTGGATTTTTTTTTATTTTTCTGTCTTCAAGAGAAATCTCTCAACTTGTCCCGAGTAAATTCTAAAAGTCATCTAAAAAATCGTCTTATGGCCAATATATATATATATATATATATATATATATATATATATATATATATATATATATATATATATATATATATATATATATATATATATATATATATATATATATATATATATATATATATATATATATATATATATATATATATATATATATATATATATATATATATATATATATATATATATAATATATATATATATATATATATATATATATATATATATATATATATATATATATATATATATATATATATATATATATATATATATATGCATATGTGTGTGTGTGTGTGTGTGTGTGTGTGTGTGTGTGGTGCGTGTATAATACTTTTAAACTATTATATAGAAAACTTAACAAAATCACAATATTGATCAAGGATTTCTAAAAAGAACAAATGATATTCTTCAATGTTGTTTCCCGAAAGACTCCAGTTTTGGGTTTTTCTTAACCTTATAAGAGAAAACACGTGAGCCCTTGTCTTGTTTCTTTTAATTTATGTTCGTTTTAAGTTTCCTTTAATTTATTGATAGTGACTTATGTTCGTTTTACATTTTATGCCTTTTAACTTTATTTTTGGTCTTCTTTGCATTAACACAGTTCTCTGTTTCTCTTTTATTTTTTTCTTATTGAAAAGTAGTTTACAATTAATTTCTGTTTGTTTTACTTTACATAGGTGTTCTTGGTCATTAAAGTAAATCCTTATAGATTTTTTGATTTTTCTCCTTAAAAATTGAAACTCTGGCTTGCTCTTTATTTTTGGATTTTTTATTTTTTATTTTTCTGTCTTCAAGAGAAATCTCTCAACTTGTCCCGAGTAAATTCTAAAAGTCATCTAAAAAATCGTCTTATGGCCAATATATACATATGTAAATATATATATATATATATATATATATATATATATATATATATATGCATGTGTGTGTGTGTGTGTGTCGTGTGTGTGTGTCGTGCGTGTGTGTCGTGTGTGTGTGTCATGTGTGTGTGTCGTGTGTGTGTGTCGTGTGTGTGTGTCGTGTGTGTGTGTCGTGTGTCGTGTGTGTGTGTCGTGTGTGTGTGTCGTGTGTGTGTGTCGTGTGTGTGTGTCGTGTGTGTGTGTCGTGTGTGTGTGTCGTGTGTGTCGTGTGTGTGTCGTGTGTGTGTGTTGTGTGTGTGTGTCGTGTGTGTGTCGTGTGTGTGTGTGTGTGTGTGTGTGTGTCGTGTGTGTGTGTGTGTGTGTGTGTCGTATGTGTGTGTCGTGTGTGTGTGTCGTGTGTGTGTGTCGTGTGTGTGTGTGTGTCGTATGTGTGTGTCGTGTGTGTGTGTCGTATGTGTGTGTTGTGTGTGTGAGGAAGCACCCTCTTTCACATACGAAGTAATTTCTGTTCGTTTTAAGTATTAATGTTGCTCCTTACTTTCAGTTAAAAAAACTTGTTTTTTTATTTAATTTCTGAACGTTTTTGAATCAATGCATGTTTTGATTTTGGCTCTCCGCAGAGGAATAATTAAAACGAAAATTGCATATTTTTTTTTGGCTAAATGGCTTCGTCATAGTTTTGATCGAATGATTTTGAGAAAAAAAGAGCGGGGGAGGAAGCCTAGTTGCCCTTCGATTTTTTGGTTAATTAAAAAGGCAACTAGTACTTTTAATTTTTTACGAATCTTTTTATTAGTAAAAGATTTACGTAACTTATAAATTAGCTTACGTAAAGAACTTCTGTATTCTCATGTTTTTACTACATATTTTATATATAAAGATATGAGGGGGTTCGCCCCCTCGTCAGTACCTCACTCTTTAGACTAAAGCTTAAATTTTGTCCCAATTCATTAAGAATGACCCCTGAACCACAAAAGCCGTAGAATAAATAGTTGAAATTACTAAAAATACTTTGGCGTAAAGAGCGAGGTATTAGGAGGAGGCGAGCCCCTCATATGGGTAATAATTTCTATTTGTTTTAAGTTTTAATGCTGTTCCTTACTTCCAGCTGAAAAAACTTTTTCATATTTATTTTTTCATTGTTTTTTAAAATAATGCTAGTAAATCCTGCGCTCCCTTCATGGAAATTTTCTTCCCCGATGACAAATTCCTCGACGGAAAGTTCCCCCAGCATATCCCCTTCTTCTCAACCCCTGCCTCTAACCGAAAAAATCCTCCTGAAAACGCCTGTACACTTCCCAATAACCATTACTATATGTAAGCACTGGTCAAAGTTTTGAACTTGTAACCCCTCCCAAGGGGACTGTGGGGGAGTAAGTCGTCCCTAAAGACATAGTTATAAGGTTTTTCGACTACGCTGAATAAAATGGCTATCTCAGAATTTTGATCCGTTGACTTTGGGAAAATAATTAGCGTGGGAGGGGGCCTAGGTGCCCTCCAATTTTTTTGGTCACTCAAAAAGGGCACTAGAACTTTTCATTTCCGTTAGAATGAGCCCTCTCACAATATTCTAGGACAACTGGGTCGATACGGTCACCCCTGGGGGAAAAAACAAACAAAAAATCAAACAAACAAATAAACACGCATCCGTGATCTGCCTTCTGGCAAAAAATACAAAATTCACATTTTTGTAGATAGGAGCTTGAAACTTCTACAGTAGGGTTCTCTGATACGCTGAATCTGATGGTGTTCGTTAAGATTCTATGACTTTTAAGGGGTTGTTTCCCCCTATTTTCTAAAATAACGCAAATTTTCTCAGGCTCGTAACTTTTGATGGGTAAGACTAAACTTGATGAAACTTATATATTTAAAATCAGCATTAAAATGCGATTCTTTATTAGCATTAAAATGCATTTTTTAGAGTTTTGGTTACTATTGAGCCGGGTCGCTCCTTGCTACAGTTCGTTACCACGAACTGTTTGATACTATACGTAAACAATGATAAAATTTTATAAATTGTAGGCCACTCCCCACGGGCTGTGGGAGAGGAGGTCATGTTACCCCTAAAGACATAGTTCAACTATTCTGAACAAAATCACTAGCTAAAAAATCTGTTTGTACGACTTCGGGGGAAAATGGGCATGGGAAAGGCCCCCTCACATGTCCATTTTTTCTAACAAATAACCCCTCCCCCCCCACCGAGGGGGTTTATTTGCCCTCTAATATTTCAGGTCACTTAAAAAGGGCACTAAAAGTTTTAATTTATTTCTAAATGCACTCTCTAGTGATGTTCTATGACCATAATTTCGATACGATCAACCCTTGAAAAAGGAAAGAAAGAAAAAAAAATCATTATCTTTCTTTCGGAAAAAAAACAAAAATTCTACATTTTTCTATATAGGAGCTTGAAACTTCTTGAGTAGGGTTCTCTGGTCCGCTATATCTGATGGTAGGAATTTCATTAAGATTTTCTGACTTTTAGGGGATGTTTGCCCCCTTTTTCAAAATACATACAAATTGTCTCAGGCTCTTAACTTTTGATGGCTAACAGTAAAAATAAATTTTATGATTTATGATTAATACTAAATTCTTTACAAATTTATTTATTTGGAGTCAGCATGACAAGAAATTTCTTTTCAAGGGTCTATTAACATCAAAATTCCGTTTTTTACAGTTTTTTGACAGCTCGAACTGTTTGATACTGAATTAGTTGCAACGGAGAGACGAATGGAGGATGGGGCTTTCTTTTAACGTTGTAAACATCGGTTCCCTTCTATTATATCTTCTATTAGATCTCTCTAACGATTACCATCTTTATATTTCTCTATAGCGGTCAACGAAGCAGTCAATACAAGCCGTAATAAAACAACCCCATTAGGAATAGACTTCCGCATGTCAAATACGACCGGCCTGTTTGTCAAAGTTGAGATACATAGAGGGTTTTGACAGAATTAGACGTAGCTATTGAAAAAACAAAGGAGACACTTTACACTTTCTTATGTATTGTAAAAATCAATATCTTGTCTAAAAAATATATATATAAAAACTACTAAGCTTCCCTTGATCTGACCAAAAATAAAGTTTGTGGTGTAAATAGAGGCTGTTTCCGAAAAAAACGAAAATGGAAGTTTTTGACGAAATTGTGACATAAATAAAATCTGATTCGTAAATTGAATTTAGACAACTAAGTTGTTTCAAACAATATGTCGTTCATATTTTAATTTATTTCTACCATCTGAAAATGGAGCTTTTTAGAAACTAGAATGGCTATGATAGTTTATTTGTATTTAATTACTAATGGTATTTTTGGGAAAAATACTTCGTATATATTTTTGGCCATGTTTAGGAGTGTAAACATGGAATTTCTAAGTAAAAAATACCAATTCCTGATTAAGATATTGAGCATTGTTTAAGATAGGAAAATAGCATCAGATAAAAATGGAGTAGATTCCTCTTAAACAAATTTCAATTCCCCATCCAGTTCCTGAAATATTGGATCTATGCCATTTTAACAACCTGGGTACGCCTAAAACTCTTTTGATTTACAACAATATAGCAGTACTAGTAGCAGTTCTTGTAGCAGAGGAAGCAGCAGTCGCATTTACCAGTGACAATTGCAGTAGCAGTATTACAGCAGCAGTTGCAAGTAGTGGCAGTCGCAGTCACAAGTAGTCACAGTTACAAATAGTTGCAGTCGCAAATAATCAAATTGACAGTCGCTAGTAGTTACAGTTTCAAGTAGTCGCAGTCACAGTCGCAAGTAGTTGCAGTCGTAAAATGTCACAGTCACAGCCACAAGTAGTGGCAGTTACAGTCGCAAATAGAAGCAATCGTAAGTAGCCACAGCTAGAGTCTTAAGTAGTCAGAGTCACATTCGTAAACAATTGCAGTAATCCTATTAGCAGCAATAGTAGTGCCAGTAGTAGTAGCCATAGAAGTAGGAGTAAAAGTAAGAGTAGTATTAGCAGTAGTAGTAGCAGTAGAAGTAGCAGTAGTAGTAGGAACAGTATTAGCAGTAGTGGTAGTGGTAGTAGTAGTAGTAGTAGCAGTAGCAGTAGTAGTAGTAGTAACAGTATTAGTAACAGTAGTATTAGTAGCAGTAGTAGTAGTCGTAGTAGCAGTAGCGATTGTAGTAAAAGTAGCAGTAGTAGTAGTAGTAGCAGTATTTAGTAGCAATAGTTGTAGTAGTAGTAGTAGCAAAAGTAGTAGTATTTGTGGTAGTAGTAGTAGTAGTAGTAGTAGTAGTAGTAGTAGTAGTAGTAGTAGTAGTAGTAGTAGTAGTAGTAGTAGTAGTAGTAGTAGTAGTAGTAGTAGTAGTAGTAGTAGTAGTAGTAGTAGTAGTAGTAGTAGTAGTAGTAGTAGTAGTAGTAGTAGTAGTAGTAGTAGTAAGAGTAATAGTAGTAGTAGTAGTAGTAGCAGTAGTAGTAGTAGTAGTAGTAGTAGTAGTAGTAGTAGTAGTAGCAGTAGTAGTAGTAGTAGTAATAGTAGTAGCAGTAGTAATAGCAGTAGTGTAATAGTAGTAGTATAGTAGTAGCAGTAGTAGTAGTAGTAGTAGTAGCAGTAGTAGTAGTAGCAGTGGTAGTAGTATTAGCAGTGGTAGTAGTAGTAGTAATCTGTGTTTCTTAAACACCCTCTTACAACTTAACACCCTCAGCCATTCCGGAGATATTTCTCATATGCCTGTGTTTCGATTTAGTTCAACATCCTCCCAACATTTTCTACAGCTCTCTACGCCGCACCCCATGCGGCAGGAACCTTAAGTCAAGTAAGTCAAGTAAGTCAAGGGGAACGTCCAAGAGCATATCCAGAATTTTTTATCAGGGGATGGAATTTATTTTTTGGGGGCTGAGTATTTTGTCGAGGGGGTGTGATACAAAAAAATTTTACAGAACATATCAAATTTGTTAGATTAATATAATTGAAAAAAATTCAGGGAAAGGGGGGTTCAGACCCGATAGCTCCTCCCCAACTGTATACAGCTTTTAGAACACGGAACTCTATCAAAAGACACAATATGCATCCAAGTTGTCAAAATACGAATGCGTAATGTTTCAAGAATGACCAAAGTTATTAATTTAAGGCTTCTATGGGATGTGGAACTAAATCTTAAAGGCAAGAAGCCCATTCAGGTTGTCGAAATGGCGTGTCTGCAATATCTGAAGAAGAGCTAAATGCAACTAGGCTAAAATTTCAGAGACTGAAGGGTATTCTTTGCTAAATAAATAGACATTTTGTACATCAAGGTTCAGAAAGGGGTGGAACTGCAATGTATCAGGAGCAGTTAAAGATATCAAGTTGAGTTTTTTACTGTTTAATAAAGCAAAATTGAGAGAAAGAGTCAAACTTTAGCGTAAAGAGCGGGGCGTTCAGAAGGGAACAGCCCCTTTCATGCACGGAGTAATTTATGTTCGTTTAAGTTTTAATGTCGCTCCTTACTTTCAGTTTAAAAAACCACTTTTTTTTTATTTAATTCAAACTTAAAATGAACAGAAATTGCTATCAGTGGATCAATGATACCCAAAACGAACAACAAATACGATGAAAATGGAAGAAAAAAAAAACAACAAATATAACTACAAATATCAATAAGGCTAACGCCCCTAAAATTTCCAAAGCCCAAAGTGTCAATTTTTTAAAACACATTCGATGCCCATTCTAAGTAACTCGAGTCAACTAGGTAACATATTACCATCAGCCAAATAATAAGTCTCTATGTATATAATATCCTTTCTTCTAAGCAAAAATACAAAACGGAACATCAAATTTGTGTAGATTTGTGTATTTTTCACAGATTTATATTTTTTCTTGCACTAAGATCGTCTTTTTTGGCCATCTGTTTGGGGCAAAGCAAAAAAAGGCCAACCTTAAAAGTCTTGGGAAGGGGTTGAAAGGAAATTGAAAATTAATAGGCGGAGGTATAGACTGAGGCTATGGATAGATTGGGGTGGAGTAAGATTACGGGCAGTTGGGTTGGCTTCAGGTGACTTTGTTCTGCAGTGATTTGTTAATGTAATAGTAGCAGTATATTTGAATATAGAAGAGGTTGAAATAAACATCTTACAAAATAACAAATTGAAAATGAATATTTGCTTTACTTCTTCTGGGATAATACATTTGCTTCGTTCAGAGGAGGTTGCGAAACTTTCATCTTCAGATCAAATATCTGAAATTACTGCACATTGTTTATTTTAGATCCTGAGTTAGAGTTGTGACATCCTTATCAGCTTAGAATATTGTAGTAATCAAGTTTTTTTTTTTTTTGCTTGCTTTGTAACATTTTGCAATAGTAATTTTTCAGGAATGATAGCTAAGTTATGGCGATAACAAATTTATTTGCTTTATTGTCATCACATATAAAATTGACATAACTATTAAAAGATATTTAGAAAAGATAATTAAAAAAAAAACTATTAAAATCAGTATCGTTTTGCATGAAATTTTTCAATGTTATTGACAGTCAGCTAAGGGGGGGGGGGGTATTTCCAGGGGAGATATTTTTCACGGCGGGGGGTATTTTCCGCGGAAATCACCTACAACCCTAGTGACGAGCCGAGACTACCAACCCTAGAAAAATATGTGTCTCTTTTATGTGTCCTAGCGTCTTTTTCATGATCTTTTATTGTAGAATTGTTTACAGGAAAACACTTTCAAAAACAGAAGTTTTTTGAAAAAAAATAAAGAGCCACATTAAAGCATAAGACGAGCAGAAAAAGAGTCAGTTAATAAACTAAAACAAACAGGAATCACTATCAGTTACAAATTAGACCCAAAATGAACAGAAATTGGAATGAATGTCCAAATAAAAAATAAAAACAACATATAATGAAATAGATGTTTAAGCGAACTGTAAAACGAACGTTTACTGGAAACGGGACTAGGGCTCTATCGCCCCAATAAATCTTGGGTATCATTTGTTGGATTTGCTGGGTACAAACACTTTTTCATTTTCATAAAGTGAAATACAAAAACTCATTAGGATGGCCCGATGACCTAAAATAATTTAAAATTGTCTGAAAACTAGTAACTATTATCGTAGTAGGCTACTTGAGAACAAATATGTTTCAATTACAGTCGAATATGGTTTAAAGATTAGTCTGCTGCCAAAATGTAGCAAGTATTAGGAATTTTTTTGGAAAATTTTCAAGTTGCCAAGCGTATTGTAATATAATTATTCTGTTCTTTCAAATAAATGAACAAATTTAACTATGCTCCATTTCAAGGTCCTGGCTCCTAGAGGTACTTTTTACAACAACAAGAGCCATGAGCTCATATGGCACTTGTGACGATGCATGAAGAGCTAAGAGCCAAGAGATCATATGGTATGAGCTCTAACAAAATTCTATGAATGAATATATTGATTTAAAAGGAAAATAAGAGGCTTAATGCCGGTCCGGATTTAAAATAAGAGCTCTGAGTCACGATGTCCTTCTAAATATCAAAATTCATTAAGATCCGATCACCCACTCGTATGTTATAAATATCTAATTTTTTCTAATTTTTCCTCTCCCTTTAGCCCCCCAGATGGTCGAATCTGGGAAAACGACTTTTTCAAGTCAATTTGTACAGCTCCCTGACACGCCTACCAATTTTCGTCGTCCTAGCACGTCCAGAAGCACCAAACTTGCCAAATCACTGAACTCCTCCCCCCAACTCCCCAAAGAGAGAGAATCCAGTACGGTTCCGTCAATCACTTTATCAAGGACATTTGCTTATTCTATCCACCAAGCTTCATCCCGATTCCTCCACTCAAAGTGTTTTCCAAGATTTCCCCCTCCAACTCCCCCCAATGTCAAAAGTTCTGATCGGGATTTGAAATAAGAGCTCTGAGACATGACTTCCTTCTAAATATCCAATTTCATTAAGATCCAATCACCTATTCGTAAGATAAAAATACCCCAATTTTCACGTTTTCCAAGAATTCTGGTTTCCCCCTCCAATCCCCCCAATGTCACAGGATCTGAACAGAATTTATAATTAGAGCTTTAAAGCACAAGATCCTTTTAAATATAAAATTTCATTAAGATCTGGTCGCCCTTTCGTAATTTACAAATACCTCAATTTTCAAAATTATCCCCCCCCAACTCCACCAAAGAGAGCAGATCCGGTCCAGTTATGTCAGTCACGTATCTTAGACAGGTTTTTATTCTTCCCATCCAGTTTCATCCTGATCTCACCGCTTTAACTATTTTCAAAGATTTCCGGTACCCCCAACTGCCCCCCCCCCAATAACGCTGGATCCGGTTGAGATTTAAAACAAGAGATCTCAGTTACGAGGTCCTTCTAAATATGAAATTTCATTAAGATCCGATGAATCCTGCGTAAGTTGAAAATACGTCTTTTTTCTAATTTTTCAGAATTAACCCTCCCCCCAATAGAGCGGATCCGTTCCAATTATGTAAATCACGTATCTAAGACTTCTGCTTATTTTTACCACCAAGTTTCATCCCGATCCCACCAATCTAAGCGTTTTTCATCATTTTAGGTTCCCCACCCCAAACTCCCCACAATGTCACCAGATCCGGTCGCGACTTAAAATAAGAGCTTTGATATCCTTCACGACATCCTTCTAAATATCAAATTTCATTGAGGTCCGATCACCCGTTCGTAAGTTAAAAATATCTCATTTTTTCTAATTTTTCATAATTAATTTCCCCTCAACTACCCCAAAGAGAGCGGATCTGTTTCGGTTATGTTAATCATGTATCTAGGACTTGTGCTTATTTTCCCCACCAAGTTTCATCCCTATCCCTCCACTCTAAGTGTTTTCCAAGTTTTAGGTTTCCCCCTCCCAACCCCCCCCCAATGTCAGCAGATCCGGTTGAGATTTAAAATAAGAGCTCTGAGACACGATATCCTTCTAAATATCGAATTTCATTGAGATCCAATCTCCCGTTCGTAAGTTAAAAATACCTAATTTTTTCTAATTTTTCAGAATTAATCCCCCCACAACTACCCCAAAGAGAGCAGATCCGTTCCAGTTATGTCAATCATTTATCTAGGACTTGTTTTTATTTTTCCCACCAAGTTTCATCCTGATCCCTCCACTCTAAGCGTTTTCCAAGTTTTAAGTTTCCCCCTCCCAACTCCCCCAATTCACCAGATCTGGTCGGGATTTAAAATAAGAGCTCTGGGACATGATACCCTTCTAAATATCAAATTTCATTGAAATCCGATCACCCGTTCGTAAGTTAAAAATACCTCATTTTTTGGTTTTTCAGAATCACCCCCCCCCCAACTATCCAAAAGAGAGCATATCCGGTCCGGTTATTTCATTCATGTATCTTAGACAGGTTTTTATTCTTCCCATCCAGTTTCATCCTGATCTCACCGCTTTAAGTATTTTCTAAGATTTCCGGTCCCCCCAACCGGTCCCCCTCCTAATTATGCCGGATCCAGTTGATATTTAAAATAAGAGATCTGAGTCACGAGGTCCTTCTAAATATCAAATTTCATTGAGATCCGCTCATCCGTTCGTAAGTTAAAAATACCTAATTTTTTAATTTTTCAGAATTACTCCACCCCCCCCCCCAACTACCCCAAAGAGAGCGGATCCGTTCCGGTTATGTCAATCATGTATCTAGGACTTGTGCTCATTTTTCCCACCAAGTTTCATCCCGATCCCTCGACTCTAAGTGTTTTCCAAGATTTTAGGTTTCCCCCTCCCAACTCCCCCCCCAATATCACCAGATCCGGTCGAGATTTAAAACAACAGCTCTGAAATACGATATCCTTCCAAACATCAAATTTCATTGAGATCTGATCAACCCTTTTTAAGTTAAAAATGCTTCAATTTTTCAGTTTTTCCGAATTAACCGGCCCCCACTCCCCCCCAGATGGTCAAATTGGGAAAGCGACTATTTCTAATTTAAGCTGGTCTCGTCCTTGATACGCCTGCCAAATTTCATCGTCCTAGCTTTCCTGGAAGTGCCTAAAGTAGCAAAACCGGGACCGACAGACAGACCGACAAAATTTGCGATTGCTATATGTCAGTTGGTTAATACCAAGTGCAATAAAAAACGAAGAACTTAAGGATATAGCATAATTAAGAGAGAAAAAAACGAGATTGATTTTGAGACAATGAAAAAAAGACAAAGTAGATATTTTAGCAGAGACTTCCATTAGGCCGTCTTCAGCGCAAAAAAACAACCTTTTGAAGCAGCCTGTACAGAGGCAAAAAAAAGAAATGACGGAAGAAAAACAAACCCGAAGAAAAGACCATTAAAAATGGGATTGAGTATGATTTTTTTTTATGGCAATTGTCAATTGAATTTAATTGATGTAATATGGCTAATTGATATTTTATACAAAAAGAATGAATATCATTAAATCTCTTTTCAGTTTAATCTCTTTTAAAGCTATTTAAATCTCCTAAATACCCTAAGTAGCTTTGTTTAAGGTGAGGTATCTACATATGTATGGCTGATCTAAAGAGATATACTAGGGATGTTTTCAAACAGTCTGTGGTAACGAACTGTAAGTAAGGAGCGACGCTGCTCAAAAGTAATCAAAACTATAAAAAACGGAATTACGACACCAGATATATCAAAAGAATCGGCTTGTTATGCTGATTCCAAATATATAAGTTATATTGAGTTTGATGTTTATCATTGAAGGCTACGAGAGCCGAATTTTTGAAAAAGAGGGAAAACACCCACTAAAATTAAAAGAATCTAATGAAAATCCCACTGTCAGATTCAACGCATCAGAGGAACCTACTGTTGAGGTTTCAAAATTCTCTGGAATTTTGTATTTTTACCAGAGAAAAGATCACGGATGAGTGATCTACAATCACCCAGGGGTGATTGTATTGACCCAGTGGTCCTAGAATATCGACAGAAGGCCCATTCGAACGGAAATTAAAAGTTTCAGTGCCATTTTAAGTGACCAAAAAGATTGGAGGGTAACTAGGCCCCTTTCCATGCCCCTTTTTTCCTAAAATCGTCAAAATTTTGAGATCGATCATTTTGTTAAACATAGATAAAGTGCCCAATAACTGTGCCTTTGGAGATAACATGACCTCACGGAGGCCCTGAGGAAATATAATTAAGTTATAAAATTTGCCCATTGGCTACGTATAGCATTCGTTTTAGGAATGTATGCATACATGTTTTGGGTGGGGGGATTTTCTGCTGAGGGATTTTCCAGACGAAAATTTTTCTATAGAGAGAAGACTTTCCAGGGGGTGAAACTTTCAGGGGAAGCTTTACACTGGGGGAATTTTCCAAAATTCTTATAGGAAAATTCTTTTTATATGTCTTGCTTTCGCTATGCCGACTCAGTTTTATGTGTGGAGATATTAAGGGTACTTGTCCGGGGTAAGTTTTCACCGAGATTGAATTTGTTAAATGATATTTCCTTGGGGAGCGGTGTTTTTCCATAAAGCATGAGCCACATTTCCTGGCATTATTTAAAAACGAGCAGAAATTAAATGAAAAAGGTAAGTCAGTATTGAACCAGTTTTCAAGGTTACAACATATAAACTAATCGGATTATCTTTTCACATTGTTCATGATCTGAGCTAGCTACTGCTTTGAATTAAATGTGCTGTTACGAAGTAACTTGCAATTACTGAAATAAGTTTTGCAAATTGGGACTGAAATTTTTTGGAGGTTTATTTATTGTGGAATTGGAAAATTGTGGGCCTTCTTTGGAAAGTGCACTGCTCACTGATACGAAGGAAAGTCTTTTAGACCGACTTTATACAGGTTAGATTTGAATCCACTTGGATGCGATAGGGAGGCTCGGCCCTCACATAAAGATAAGTCTTTTTGCTCTGTTTATCGAATTCTAAAAATAAGATACTGTTAAAGATGCAGTGTTTCAAACAGTTTGATGTTTCGCTAGCTAAATTCAAGAACTATCCCCTATGGCCTGTGAGAATTTTGCAAATAGGAAAGGATTCGTACGGAAAGCCCACTTATCTGGTCTTTTGTTACAGTAGTCATGATGAATTTAGGCTAATAGAAGCGAATCTTCAAGAATATAACCCTACAACGATAGATTTATCCACACCTGCTGTCAAAAAAGCAATTGTGGAACTTGATAATACCCCCGAAGTTTATAAAACTCTTTCTAAGACTTTTTTTGCCCTGAAAGCAAGTGATAAATTAGGGTCTAACTCAGTTTCTTCAAGTATTGCCCCAATTTATGACAAATTAGTTGGAACTGAAGCCCAACTAGAGAAGACAAGAAGTGATCTGCTGGATAATATAACAAAGAAAATGACTGAAAAGTTTAAAGACCCAAGGGCACTGAAAGAGGCTACTGAACTGATAGTCAGCCAGGTTTTTGACTCAGTAACACTCGAGTTTAATCCAAAGTTTGTAAAAATTGAGCAGACTCTAAGTAGTCTGAGAAATCAAATTGAAAATTTGGAGGAGAGGATTAGTAGAATATAAAAAAAGCTTGATGATTATGATCAAGAATCCTTACTCGATAGTCTTGTTTTCATGGGGTAAAGCAGTTACCTGGTGTAGACACTCGTACGACAATATCTCGCATTATAAATAGCAAAATGTCTGTGACAAACGTCTCCTCTTCTGATTTGATTAATGTATATTTTCTCCGTTTGAATAATCCGACTACACAGCATGAAGAAAGGTCTATCAGAGTTGCTCCGATCGTTGTTAAATTTTCTCGCAAAGATGTGGCCCGTAGAGTGTTTAAAGCAAAAGCTAAACTTGCTTCAACTGGTGTTTTTGTATCGGAGTCTGCAACTAAACGTCGCCGGGACATTTTGAACGCAGCGAAAGACAAGTATGGTCAACGAAATGTTTGGTCAGATCAGGGCCAAATTTTGGCAAAGCCTAGTGCAGGGTCAACAGTCATGAAAATCCGTTCTATTACAAACTGTATTTACTTACTTTGTTTCATATGTTATGATTAGTGTTTTTTTTTTACATTTGTTTATTTTGTTGTAAGGTTTTTGCTTATATTGTCTTCTTTTCTTTTTTCCGTTTTGTGTGTATTTTTTCTTTCTTGCTTTTTTTCCATTTAGAGAGATTTGTTTTGGTATGAGATTTCATTTACTCTCGCTGCGTCTATACTGGATGATTTAATGAGCCGACCTTTTCTCCTTGAACAGGTTTTGTCGGCACAAATAGCAAATGATATTGAACCTTGTATGAACCAAGTTAAATTTAAACAGTTGAGAAACAGTGTTTATGTTCAATGTTCGCAGATAAGCCCCGTGGAATCTGATTTACTGAGTTTATGTGCCTGGAATTGCCACCTAACCACGTGTTATGAGGATGTGTTGCAATTTCTATCGGATTCTCAAGGTAAAGTTAGTTTTATTGGTATTTGCGAAAGTTTTTTGAGTCAGGAACACTCTGTCTCATTGTATTCTTTTCCAGATTATAATTTGGAGATTAAAAACCGGACGTCACTTTATAGAAGGGGAATTGCGTGTTTGATTTCTAAGTCGTTGACATACCATGTTAGAAATGATATTGATGTTTGGATAGAGGGTAAATTCGAAAGTTTTAGCCTGGAATTAGATATGGGAAGTAGTAAATTTTTGATTAGTGTTGTGTATAAGCCACCAAGTGCTAGCTGGGAAGAATTTGAACGTGGGTTTGATCAGCTTGCTTGTGAGGTGTCTCGGACAGGTTTAGATTTTATTTGTATGGGTGATTTCAACTTTGATCTGCTTACATTGAATGGAGCGAATTTTGATTTTCTTAATTTGATGGTTGCTCATGATCTTTTCCCCATAGTAAATATTCCAACATGTGTTACGAGTCATTCAGCCACTCTTATTGATAATATTTTTGTTGGTTCTAAGTATCTGGACCGTAGTTATGCCGATGTGGTTCTATACCCTTGTTCGGACCATTTCCCAGTTGTTGGAGCGGTACCTTGTGGTCGAATAAAAAGAAATAAAATAAAAAAAAGTAATGACTAGGTCATTGAAAAAGGTGAACTTACAGAGGTTTGGTGAAGAGTTGAGTACCATTGATTTTAGTGAGATTATGGTTATGATAGATAACGCTTCTGGTGCATTTGATCGTATGATGGGGGTCGTACAGCCAATTTATGATAAGACTTGCCCAGTGAAATTCTTGAAACACCGTAAGCGTGAACCCAAGAAGCCCTGGATAACTATTGAAATTCTTAAAGTGTCAGATTTGAGAAATCAAGCGTATGTTGAATATTTAAATAGTGGATGTGCCATTAAACTGGAAAAATTCAAAATAATACGCAACAAAGTAAACTCTATAAGAAGAAAGGCTAAAAAAGAATACTTTGCCAACCAATTGAGTTTAAATAAGGATAATACTAAAAGAATTTGGAAAGTTATTAATGACCTATTGGGAGGGGAGAAAGAAGCTCCACCTAATTCGCTACTGATTCAAGGTTAATTTGTTAATGATGAAATAAGTATCACGACTAAATTTGCTGAGTTTTTTTCAAGTGTTGGGCAAAACGTACAGGCGCAAGGGTTGGTGAACTTTAATAATGATTTAATGAAAGATGAATTTGTGGATGATAGAGGAATCGGAAATGAAATTGAATTTCAGCCTTGTACTGGAGATGAAATTCTGAAGTTTGTGAAAACAATCAAATCGAATTCAGCAGGGATTGATGGCATTAATCTGAAAACTTTTAAGTCAGTGATGTGTTATTTAATGCCATGTCTAGTCCTTATCATCAATCTTTCCCTCCAAACCGGTATATTCCCTGATGCGCTTAAAAGGGCAAAAGTAATCCCCCTTCACAAAGGTGGCTCTAAGCTAGAAATTGAAAATTATAGACCCATATCAATCCTACCCTTGTTTTCGAAAATATTTCAAAAAACTGTGCATAAAAGGCTTTATGATCACCTTATGAAAACGGGGATGTTAAGTGAAAACCAGTTTAGCTTTAGGAAAGGTCACTCGACGTCAGATGCCGTGCATTCCCTTTGTGATACTGTAAATAAATGCTTTGAACGTGGTGAAATCCCTTTGACCGTTTTCATCGATTTTAGAAAAGCATTCGATACAGTGGATTTTAATATACTACTCAAACGTCTACAATCACTTGGAGTTCGTGGTAATTATTTAAAGTGGTTTAATAGTTTTTTAAGTGGTAGATCTATTCAAGTTGTATTAAATGATGTGTTTTCTTCTCCTTTTCAAGTGAGGTGTGATGTAACTCAGGGGTCTGATTTGGGACCACTTCTGTACCTTGTGTATGTTGATTCAATGCGTTTCTACTTACCTGAGTGTTGTATTACGACTTTTGCGGATGATACAGCTTTAACTATGTCTAGTCAATCTGTCGATGATTTGTTGTTGAAAGTTAATAGGGTATTAAAGGCATTTTTTGTATTTACAAGTTTGAGCCTTTTGTCAGTAAACGTTAATGAAACTAATATTATGATTCATAGGAGAGTTGGTAAGCCTCCATGTGTTGATAAAAAGATATTTTTTAACGGCAGGCCTCTGTCACAACTGCATGAAGTGCGTTATTTGGGGTTCCAGCTTGATTGTAATCTATCTTGGAAGAACCATAGTGATCTTGTTGCAGCTAAAGTTGCTAGAGGTTTGGGAATTTTGCGTCGATTAAAGCATGTTTTACCATTACCAGCTCTTTTATTACTATACCACACCATTGTTGCGCCTTATATTTCTTATGGTTGTGTCCTTTGGTCTAGTAATTTCTATGCAAATTTTAAAAGAGTGCAGATCCTACAAAATAAAACAGTACGTCTTCTTGGTAATTATGTAGAAAATGTGAATGATACCGCGTCATGTTTTAAGAAATTACGAGTGCTTAACATTGGTCAGATTCGAGATTATCAAGCTACTGTTTTTGCGTATCGATGTTGCAATGATGTATGTCCTCCAGTTTTTACAAGTTTTTTTCGAGTAAATCGTTCACTCCACGGGTATGAGACTAGAGAGGCAGATAATTTTATTGTTGAGTACCAAGACACCACGCGTGCAGCTTTTGGAATTAGGTATTTAGCTCCGGCTATTTGGAATGATATCCCAGCTGGCATTAGGGAGGCGGAACATATTGGGTTGTTTAAAGTAAATTAAAAAAAAAACATTTATTGGAAGTGGGGAGATAATTCTTTTTTTCTTTTTCTTCTTTTTTTTTTAATTATTGATAGCCTTTATTTATTTATATTCTGGTATTAAGGAGTAATTGAGTGAGAGTGTTTGGTCCTTATTTAGTTTTCGTTTTTTTTAGTTTCTGTTTTTTTTTCTTATTAAATTAGGTTGAGAATCAGAGGATTGCAGCCGTCCAACATCAGGCTCTTTGAGCCTTCCCCAGGGCGGTTGTGTGTATTTATAGTTTTTGTAATTAGTAGTTAATAAAGAGAGTTCTTAATAATAAGTGCTTTCAACTGAAAGCAAGGAGCAACATTGAAACTTAAAATGAACAAAAATTATTACGTATATGAGGGGAGTTTCCCCTTCCTCAACACCTCACTCCTCACGATAAAGTTTGAATTTTTTTCCCCTTTCTTTACGAACAACTCCTAAAACGCTAGGGTCTGGTCATTTAATTAGAACAATAAGAAGCTTTTTTTAAAGTACTAAAAATCTTTAGTGTGAAGAGCAAGGTGTTAATTAGGGGGCAACCCCCTCAAAAAAGTAATATTTTCTGTTCGTTTTAAATTTTAATTTTGCTCCTTAATTTTAGTTGAAAAAAAAGCTTTTTATTAAATTTTTATAAGCCCTGTTAACTGAAATATCTGCTTTCTCTTCTCGTTTATTCACTGGCTATTTTTTTTCCAGAAAGTACTCTCGTTTGTTGTCTTTTTTCTTTAAATATATTTTTCTTTGTTCTCCGTTTCTGTCGCACGTCGTGTTCAGCCAATTTGGTATCGGAACATACTCGGGATTGTTTCTTACTGACTGACACCTATCCATAGGTTAATGAGCTCCAAACATGAAGTGGTTTCGAAATTAATTCTGGTGTACTACCTAACACACTTTCAAGGCTCCTGAGATATCCACCATAAAATTTTATATTCCACGTTATTTGCCTGATTTTGAACTTTAAAACTCACCCTCCCTCTCCCAGAAATGTTTCCCCGCTTAGTTAATTTTTATATGTTTCTCGTGTTTCCTTGATAATATTCGCAGTAGAATTCAAATTTTAATTGTATTTTTGTTTTAATATTAGAATATTTCTTTCAATTTTTCACAAACACAAGAATAAAAAAAAACACTGGGGCAGCCGTACCTTGTACGTCGTCTTCTCATTAAGTTTAAAGTTTAATAATAATCTCATTTAATCAACAATTTAATTTAATTAGTTTAATTTAATAATAAAGTTAAAAATAATCTCCTTAAATTTTAGACGAATATGGTAAATTGTAGTAGAAAACTAAACTTTTCGATAATAAAATTATCGAACAGTCTGACTCGATCTCGATCTGATAAGATTGTCTGACGTAATCTCAAGCGAAAAATTTACATGGCATCGAAATTATTGCGTTAAAACACCGCCAGGACTTGACAGTCCCATTGATATTAACCTGATTGTGGTCTCGTCAGGAATTTTTAGTAGTATTTATGTCAATTAATACAGAAAAAACTTTCAACGACAAAACCATCCAATCACACATAACTTGTCAAACAGTTCGTGGTAACGAACTGTAGTAAGGAGCGACCCGGCTCAATAGTAACCAAAACTCTAAAAAATGGAATTTTGATACCAATACCTACATCAAAAGAATCGCATTTTAATGCTGATTTTAAATATATAAGTTTCATCAAGTTTAGTTTTACCCATCAAAAGTTACGAGCCTGAGAAAATTTGCGTTATTTTAGAAAATAGGGGGAAACGCCCCCTAAAAGTCATAGAATCTTAACGAAAATCACACCATCAGATTCAGGGTATCAGAGAACCCTACTGTAGAAGTTTCAAGCTCCTATCTACAAAAATGTGGAATTTTGTATTTTTTGCCAGAAGGCAGATCACGGATGCGTGATTATTTGTTTTTTTGTTTTTTTGTTTTTTTGTTTTTTTTTTTCTTTTCCCCAGGGGTGATCGTATCGACCCAGTTGTCCTAGAATGTTGCAAGAGGGCTCATTCTAACGGAAATGAAAAGTTCTAGTGCCCTTTTTAAGTGACCAAAAAAATTGGAGGGCACCTAGGCCCCCTCCCACGCTAATTATTTTACCAAAGTCAACGGATCAAAATTCTGAGATCGCCATTTTATTCAGCGTAGTCGAAAAACCTTATAACTATGTCTTTAGGGACGACTTACTCCCCCACAGTCCCCATGGGAGGGGCAACAAGTTACAAACTTTGACCAATGCTTACATATAGTAATGGTTATTGGGAAGTGTACAGGCGTTTTCAGGAGGATTTTTTTGGTTGGGGGAGGGGTTGAGAAGAGGGGGATATGCTGGGGGAACTTTCCATCGATAATTTGTCATGGGGGATGAAAACCTCCATGAAGGGAGCGCAGGATTTACTAGCATTATTTAAAAACACAATGAAAAAATAAATATGAAAAAGTACTTTCAGCTGGAAGTAAGGAACAGCATTAAAACTTAAAACAAACAGAAATTATTACCCATTTGAGGGGCTCACCTCCTCCTAATACCTCGCTCTTTACGTTAAAGTATTTTTAGTAATTTCAACTATTTATTCTACGGCTTTTGTGATTCTGGGGTCATTCTTAATGAATTGGGACAAAATTTAAGCTTTAGTGTAAAGAGCGAGGATCTGACAAGGGGGCGAACCCCCTCATATATGTAATAAAAATATGAGAATACAAAAGTTCTTTACGTAAGCTAATTTATAAGTTACGTAAATCTCTTACTAATAAAAATATTCGTAAAAAATTAAAAGTTCTAGTTGCCTTTTTAATTAACCAAAAAATCGGAGGGCAACTAGGCTTCCTCCCTCGCTCTTTTTTTCTCAAAATCATTCGATCAAAATTATGAGAAAGCCATTTAACCAAAAAAAAAAAAAAATGCAAATTTCGTTTTAATTATTTCTCTGCGGAGAGCCAAAATCAAAACATGCATTGATTCAAAAACGTTCAGAAATTAAATAAAAAAAAAACAAGTTTTTTTAACTGAAAGTAAGGAGCGACATTAAAACTTAAAACGAACAGAAATTACTTCGTATATGAAAGAGGCTGCTTCCTCATCAACGCCCCACTCTTTACGCTAAAGTTTTTTACTGTTTTAAAAAGAAGAATTGATAGACAGAGTCAAACTTTAGCGTAAAGAGCGGGGCGTTGATGAGGAAGCAGCCTCTTTCATATACGAAGTAATTTCTGTTCGTTTTAAGTTTTAATGTCGCTCCTTACTTTCAGTTAAAAAAACTTGTTTTTTTTTTATTTAATCATATAAATAAAGTGCTTTTCATATAGAACTTTCCTTTATCTTACACCTCTTAATCTTGTCTTTCTTATTTGGAACCTGTTAAGTCATATGTCTTTCAACTTCTCCAAAATTCAAAACAAGGATGGCCAATTAAACAGATGATTGTGATAAGGTCCCAGGTTTTGTTAATTCAAATCTTTTCCAAGAGTCAGAGGTCCCATCACTGTAGAAGGTTGGTTACAAGAAAGATTGTCATAAAATTGTTTTCTATGCATACACAAATAAAAAGAGAAGAAAGGAATGTAAAAATACGCATTAAAACCGGTAGATTAATTTAGTTGGCACCAAGCATCCAGTTCCCCGCCGATTAAGCAGGATAGAGAGCATTAACCACAAGAAAAGAAGCGATCAGCCATGAAATATGAAGGAAAGGAGCTACCGAATAAGATAAATTTTAACTGTGAAATGTTCATTTGTTAAAAAAATATTTTTGAGCTTCCACGGTATCACCTGAATTCAACCTTCTTCGTACGTTTGATGATTAACTACGATTTTCGACTGCAGAGGTCCGTGCGTCTTCCCCGCGGAATCGAACCCAGGATCAATTATATTCATGCAAAGATCAATCCAACTGTCTACCAGAAGACATTTGTATGTCTTAGTGCACAAGAACAAGTGATTCGTGTTTGTGACGAAGAAATGCACACCAAGGAATTTCCAAAATGGTGTTAGAAACTGCCAAAAATGTCAGGTGAAAGAAATCTATGGAGAGAAACTTCCAACTTTGTAAACTACTTGAAATTACGAAGAAAAAGATAGACTACTTTGAAACTTTCCACAACGCATTTTTTTTTTTCTTTTTTTTTTTTCTTTTTTTTTTTTGATGACTTTAACATCATCAGACAGGAACACAAGGGAACCAGAAACTTTTTACACCGGCAAGCTTTTTTGTACATGGTGTTAGAAACTGCCAAAAATGTCAGGTGAAAGAAATCTATGGAGAGAAACTTCCAACTTTGTAAACTACTTGAAATTACGAAGAAAAAGATAGACTACTTTGAAACTTTCCACAACGCATTTTTTTTTTCTTTTTTTTTTCTTTTTTTTTTTTTTGATGACTTTAACATCATCAGACAGGAACACAAGGGAACCAGAAACTTTTTACACCGGCAAGCTTTTTTGTACATGGTGTTAGAAACTGTCAAAAATGTCAGGTGAAAGAAATCTATGGAGAGAAACTTCCAACTTTGTAAACTACTTGAAATTACGAAGAAAAAGATAGACTACTTTTAAACTTTCCACAACGCATTTTTTTTTTCTTTTTTTTTTTTTTTTTTTTTTTTTTTTTTGATGACTTTAACAGCATCAGACAGGAACACAAGGGAACCAGAAACTTTTTACACCGGCAAGCTTTTTTGTACCTGGTGTTAGAAACTGCCAAAAATGTCAGGTGAAAGAAATCTATGGAGAGAAACTTCCAACTTTGTAAACTACGTGAAATTACGAAGAAAAAGATAGACTACTTTTAAACTTTCCACAACGCATTTTTTTTTTTTTTTTTTTTTTTTTTTTTTTTTTTTTTTTTTTTTTTGATGACTTTAACAGCATCAGACAGGAACACAAGGGAACCAGAAACTTTTTACACCGGCAAGCTTTTTTGTACATGGTGTTAGAAACTGCCAAAAATGTCAGGTGAAAGAAATCTATGGAGAGAAACTTCCAACTTTGTAAACTACTTGAAATTACGAAGAAAAAGATAGACTACTTTTAAACTTTCCACAACGCATTTTTTTTTTCTTTTTTTTTTTTTTTTTTTTTTTTGATGACTAATAGCATCAGACAGGAACACAAGGGAACCAGAAACTTTTTACACCGGCAAGCTTTTTTGTACATGGTCTTAGAAACTGCCAAAAATGTCAGGTGAAAGAAATCTATGGAAAGAAACTTCCAACTTTGTAAACTACTTGAAATTACGAAGAAAAAGATAGACTACTTTTAAACTTTCCACAACGCATTTTTTTTTTCTTTTTTTTTTTTTTTTTTTTTTTTTTGATGACTTTAACAGCATCAGACAGGAACACAAGGGAACCAGAAACTTTTTACACCGGCAAGCTTTTTTGTACATGGTGTTAGAAACTGCCAAAAATGTCAGGTGAAAGAAATCTATGGAGAGAAACTTCCAACTTTGTAAACTACTTGAAATTACGAAGAAAAAGATAGACTACTTTTAAACTTTCCACAACGCATTTTTTTTTCTTTTTTTTTTTTTTTTTTTTTTTTTTTTTTTTGATGACTTTAACAGCATAAGACAGGAACACAAGGGAACCAGAAACTTTTTACACCGGCAAGCTTTTTTGTACATGGTGTTAGAAACTGCCAAAAATGTCAGGTGAAAGAAATCTATGGAAAGAAACTTCCAACTTTGTAAACTACTTGAAATTACGAAGAAAAAGATAGACTACTTTTAAACTTTCCACAACGCATTTTTTTTTTCTTTTTTTTTTTTTTTTTTTTTTTTTTTTGATGACTTTAACAGCATCAGACAGGAACACAAGGGAACCCGAAACTTTTTACACCGGCAAGCTTTTTTGTACATGGTGTTAGAAACTGCCAAAAATGTCAGGTGAAAGAAATCTATGGAGAGAAACTTCCAACTTTGTAAACTACGTGAAATTACGAAGAAAAAGATAGACTACTTTTAAACTTTCCACAACGCATTTTTTTTTCTTTTTTTTTTTTTTTTTTTTTTTTGATGACTTTAACAGCATCAGACAGGAACACAAGGGAACCAGAAACTTTTTACACCGGCAAGCTTTTTTGTACATGGTGTTAGAAACTGCCAAAAATGTCAGGTGAAAGAAATCTATGGAGAGAAACTTCCAACTTTGTAAACTACTTGAAATTACGAAGAAAAAGATAGACTACTTTTAAACTTTCCACAACGCATTTTTTTTTTTTTTTTTTTTTTTTTTTTTTTTTTTTTTGATGACTTTAACAGCATCAGACAGGAACACAAGGGAACCAGAAACTTTTTACACCGGCAAGCTTTTTTGTACATGGTGTTAGAAACTGCCAAAAATGTCAGGTGAAAGAAATCTATGGAAAGAAACTTCCAACTTTGTAAACTACTTGAAATTACGAAGAAAAAGATAGACTACTTTTAAACTTTCCACAACGCATTTTTTTTTTCTTTTTTTTTTTTTTTTTTTTTTTTTTTTTGATGACTTTAACAGCATCAAACAGGAACACAAGGGAACCAGAAACTTTTTACACCGGCAAGCTTTTTTGTACATGGTCTTAGAAACTGCCAAAAATGTCAGGTGATAAAAATCTATGGAGAGAAACTTCCAACTTTGTAAACTACGTGAAATTACGAAGAAACAGATAGATTACTTTTAAATTTTCCACAACACAATTTTTTCTTAACACAAAAGAACCAAAATTTTTTTGCACCGGCAAGCCTTTTTGGCTTCTCTTTCTACACATGCTTAAAGAATAAAGTGAGGGGCTTACAGAAATACATCAAGACCTGGACGGGGGGAAGCTGCCCTCCCCCAAAATCAGACTTTTTCTTTTATATTTTAAATTCCTATGGCATACCTTGCCCCCCCCCCCAGAAAAGTAGGTTTAAAACCGCTACTGCCTAAAACAATTAAATAGAATCAAATATTTGACCACATAATTATATTTTTGAATTGACAATACAAATCATTGGTGGGCAGCTTTCAATACTTTTCAAATGAAAATAGCCATAGGTGACAGTTAGAGGGTGGCATATGGGGCCGATAATGGTTTGGATATTCTCAGAGTTGAGATAATTCCTGATAAGTAATACCATATGACAGATCAGCATAACTCAAAACTTATTCGGACTACTGCGCTGGGAGGCCGAGCTGGAGCAGATTTGTATTTTGCTGGTAGAACAGTGCGGGAATTATACCAAGAAACTAAATCACTTTAAAACCTCCGAATGGTCACCGCTCCCAAATTACAGAAGTTGCCATACTGTTTCGTTTGCCAACTTATCAAACAGTTCGTGGTAACGAACTGTGCTAAGGAGCGACCCGGCTCAATAGTAACCGAAACTCTTAAAAATGGAATTTTGATACCAATAATTACATCAAAAGAATCGCATTTTAATGCTGATTTTAAATATATAAGTTTCATCAAGATCAGTTATACCCATCACAAGTTACGAGCCTGAGAAAATTTGCCTCATTTTAGAAATTAGGGAGAAACATCCCCTAAAAGTCATATAATCTTAACGAAAATCACATCATCAGATTCAGCGTATCGGAGAACCTTATTGTAGAAGTTACAAGCTCCTATCTACAAAAATGTGGAATTTCGTATTTTTGCCAGAAGACAAATCACGGATGTGTGTTTATTTGTCTTTTTTTGTTTCTTTGTTTTGTTTTTTTCCCCAAGGGTGATCGTATTGACTGAGTGGTCCTAAAATGTCGTGAGGGGACTCATTCTAACGGGAATTAAAAGTTCTCGTGCCCTTTTTAAGTGACCAAAAATTGGAGGGAACCTAGGCCCCCTCCCACGCTCATTTTTTCACAAAAGTCACCGGATCAAAATTCTGAGATAACCATTTTAATCACCATAGTCGAAAAACCTAATAACTATGTCTTTGGGGACGACTTACTCCCCCGCAGTCCCCGTGGGAGGGATTGCAAGTTATAAACTATGACCTGTGTTTGCATGTAGCAATGGCTACTGGGAAGGGTACAGACGTTTTCAGGAGGATTTATTTGTTTAGGGGGGAGATTTGAGGGGGGTACGTGGGAGGATATTTCCATGGTGAAACTTGTCATGGGGGAGGAGAATTTCAATGAAGGGGGTGCCGGATTTTCTAGCATCATTTGAAAAAACAATGAAAAATAAATATGAAAAGTTTTTTCTACTGAAAGTAAGGAGCAGCATTAAAACTTAAAACGAACAAAAATTATTACGTATATGAGGGGCTTACCTCCTCGTTATACCTCATTATTTACGCCAAAGTATTTTTAGTAATTTCAACTATTTATTCTACGGCCTTTGTAATTCAGAGCTCATTCTTAAGGAATTGGGACAAAGTTTAAGCTTTAGGCTAAAGAGCTAGGTATCGACGAGGGTTGAACCCCCTCATACACACAATAAAAACATACAAATATAGAAGTTCGTTACGTAAATTAATTCGTAAGTTACGTATATTTTTTACCAATGAAAACGTTTGTAAAAAATTAGAAGTTCTAGTTGCTTTTTTAAGAAATCAAAAAATTGGAGGACAACTAGGTTTCCTCCCTTGCTCCTTTTACATCAAAATCTTCCAATTAATTGCAATTAATTAATATGCAAATTTCGTTTTAATTATTTATGTGCGGAGAGCCAAGATCAAAACATCCATTAATTCAAAAACGTCCAGAAATTAAATAAAAAAATAAGTTTTATCAAATGAAAGTAAGGAGCAACATCAAAACTTAAAACGAACAGAAATTACTCCGTATATGAAAGAGGCTTTTCCTCCTCAACGCCCCGCTCTTTACGCTAAAGTTTCTTACTGTTTTGAAAATAGAGTCAAGAGAAAGAGTCATATATATCTATATATATATATATATATATATATATGATCTTGGCTCTCCGCACATAAATAATTAAAACGAAATTTGCATATTAATTAACTGCAATTAATTGGAAGATTTTGATGTAAAAGGAGCAAGGGAGGAGGCCTATACACCCTAAGCCCCTGGGGGAAGGTCTTTAAGATATAAATTTGTGTGGGGGGATTTGTAACGGGTTGATTTTCCGCGACGGGAATTTTCCATGGGGAGTGTAGTTTCTGGGGACTGAACTTTTCAGGGAAATTTTGCGGTGGGGGAAATTGCCAGAATTTCCTTAATTTGGATGTTCTAAAATCCTCCATGGATTTTTCCTTGGAGGTGGAGTCAGATTTGCTGAAATTATTAAAAACAAAACAATCAGAAATTAAACACAAAATAAGGTTTTTTCAACTGAAAGTAAGGAGCAAAAAAATAAACCCTTTGCTCTTAATGCTAAAATTTGAATTTTGTCCCAGTTCCTAAAGAACACCTCCTGAAACACAAGGGTCGTTAAATTAGATCAATAAGAAGCTTTTTCAAATATGCTAAAAAATGTTTGCTTAAAGACCGAGTTGCAGATGAGGGGGTAACACCCCTCGTATACCTAATAATTTCTGTCCGCTTTAAGTTTTAATGTTACACCATACTTTCAGTAGAATAAAATCGTTTCTTTCAAATTTAATTACGTATAAAAGGAGGGTTGCCCACTCGTCAATGCTTCGCTATTTACGCTAGAGTTTGGCTTTTTGACCAAAGTCTTTAAGAACGACCACTAACTACTGTCCTCCCTTCGCAAAACTTGGGTACGTACCAGGCCTGGGTCCAAGATTTTTGTTCGGAGGGTGGGAAGGGGAGTTACAAAAAACTTCATATATATATCAAAAATTTGTTCAATTTTTTTTGTTAAGTTTTTGCGGGGGTTCAAACCCGCTAACCACCCTGGATACGGCTTCGGAACGCACCATACCTGTAGCTATTTGGACACAGGCATCAATATTTCAATTAAGCATTATTTCTTCGAATATGTCGATCTGGCTCTTCGGTATTTATTTATTTGGTATATCAAATTTAAGGATCCCAATTATCAAATTTCAAACATCTTTTGATGACACGGCAAAGGATCTATTGAAGTATCGTTTAAATGAAGAGTTGAAACCTAAATAGCCATAGCTTCAGGTGATCTTAAACATCTTCTTTTAACTATGTTCACTTATCAGGCTGGCCTTAGAAAATATATTAGGCCTTAGAACGCTTGTAATGTATATTAAGAGAGAAAGAAACACCCGTGGTCCGAAGAAAAGATAATCATCTTTTACTCCTAACACTGACGAATGTAAGGAATGATAAACCACAATTGCTTGACCCTCACCCTTTTGATTTCCCAACGGAGTTTTCCCTTTCCACACAAGTTATTGAAAGGTGTTTTATTGGATTAGGAGTGACATCAAATCTTTTTTAGTTATGTTATTTTCTTTTCTTCATATTTTTTCCCGGGAATAATCATAGGATTCTGCGGTGTTCACTCTTGACCAAAAATAAGAAAACTTAAAATATTTAATAAGTATTTAAAAAAAATTAAACTCGAGAGTGAAATTAAGAATCATACTAGTCAAAAATTATTCCACATATGAGGGGGGGGGATACACCCAGAGCCGTTCAAAAGGGGCTACCAGAGCAGCTACCCTGGTGCCGTGGCTTGGAGGGTGCCGGTTCTGATGGGTTGCTAATTTTGATAAAATTTCTCACTTTGATTTGTTTTTTGCTTATATTTGAGTCGGGAGAATGGAGCTGTTTTTAATTTCGCCCCAGGTGCCATCAACCCTTGGAATGGCTCGGGCTACACCCTCCTTAACTATTTGCCACTTAAATTAAAATAATATAGTGCTATGCTGTAACCATTAATATTTTTGATAAATATAGTTAATGAATAGCTGTGAAATGTTTTCCGATCGCCTTTTAAAACACTTGAACTTAAAATTCTGTTTTTTGAAGCAAATGAGCATCAGAATAATTTTCGTACACGGGAATTATGAAAAGCTATTCTTGGAGCATTTAGGACACAAATAAACCTAGAGGAGGAAGAACTGGGGTTAGCAGGGGTACACAGCCTTACATATGAAATAATTTATATTTAAGTTTTAGTGTCACTCTTTACTTTTAAGTTAGTTCTTTACTAGTTTGCGTCTGACGCCGAAACAGGATTTCAAAACATTTGGTTTTTGTTTTTAATTTCTGTTGGTTTTTAATACCATATTTAGGGTTACTCCAAATGTTAGGAGGGCTACTGCCCACTATGAGTCAATTCTTTAAAGCCAAGTTTAACTAGAAGGGAACAGTGCTTGGAGAAAATGAACTCATTTGTTGTATTTGTTTTTCTTAACATAGTATGATTGTTTAAATGAGCTATAGTCTCCAGAAGAGGAGAAGATATTTTACTCCCTCAGCACTCACTTCCCCTCAAATTATTCTAATATAATTTTTTGTTGATTGGATATTTCATCTTGACTTTTCTTTGCTTACTGTTACTCCACCTTTATGTACGACTGTATTATTTGGGCTATAAATGAGTAATTCATTTTATTATTTATGAAGCTGTGTTTCTTGATAAGGAAATAACATACACAAACGGTAACTAGGAAATCATAGGCAGTGCAATAGCGCAGCCTAAATAAAGAGGGAAGTGGGCACAATCTAAATCTTTTTCTGACCTAGAGACTTTGTATAGAACGAGTTGTTGTAAAAACTTCGAAAGAAGCTCATTCGATTGTATTTTGACAACTCTACTGCCCTTTTTAAGAGCCAAAACTGATTGAAGGACAGGGCAACTAGCTCACACCCCTATACCCATCACTTCCAAAGCTCATTTAATCAAACTTTGAAATAGTCATGTTGTTCAGCATTGTTGAAAGGTTCAGTAACTACGTCTATGAGGATGCCAACTCCCCCCCCCATAGCCCTTGAAGCAAGGGATGTAAGTTATTCAATCCGCCGATTGTTTAGATATAGCATTTGTTATTGAAAAAGGCGGCCATGTTGACCTTTAGTTTTCAAAAAGAAGATGGATATTCAGGTAAGCCTTTCATAAAACGTAGAGGAGAATATTTAACTAAATCAAAATACCGTATGTGCTTACGGTTTTTCAAGAAGGCGTAACCCATGAATAACTGGGTTTGTTATATTGAAACATTCAGGAAACGACAAAGGAGATGATCAATTGATCAAAAAGGCAATATTTGTACGTTATTACTGCTACTGCTATTACTACTACTGCAACTACCAATAGTACTACCACTAATACTACTACTCCAACAACTTCTAACACTAAACTATTGCTCCTATAGCGAGTACTCCCAAGGCCAAGGTTATTGAATTTAACAACTGAGAAATTGTTGAGGAGAATGATGAAGTAAATCGAAACTTACTAAGTGAATACAAATTGCCAAAAAGGGCATATAAAGTCCCAAGAAATTCTAAGTCCAAAAATGATGAGAAATAAAGACACGAACGTTTAAACTACATTTAATCTTTTCAATAATATTTGATGACTTGAGGCAACTGGGGCTTGGTTTTCATAAGAAAAGATCGCATACGGTCAAAAGTCGTCTTATTTTATGAAAAAAAATTGTGAATTTAAGAAGTTTGGCTTTTAGATTTCAGAAACAAGAAAACACACGGTTAAAAAAACATTTGATTTTATTGAGAATATTTGACGATTTAAGAAAACTTGGATTTTATATATTTTTTTAAAAGAACACATAAGGTGAAAATAAATCTGATTTTACGATGAATATTTGATTGTTTAGAAAACTTGGGGTATAGTTTTCGCAAAAAAGAATGCAATCGGTTGAAATACATCTTATTTTTTTAATATTTGATCATTTAAAAAAATACAGTTCTAGTGTTCAGATAAGACCACACTTAATCAAAATATATTTGATTTTATTACTAATATTTGATCACTTAAGAAAACTTGGGTTTTACACTTCAGAAATAAGAATACGTAAGGTTAAAATTCATCTGGATCTATTAAAAACATTTGAACGTTCAAGAAAACTTGGGTTTTATAGTTTAGAAATAAGAAATCATATGGTTAAAATACATTTGATTTTACTAATAATATTTTATCATGTGAGAAACTTGGGGTTTAGTTTTCATAAAAAGGACTCACACAGTTCTAATACATGTCATATTACTATAAAATAATTGATCAATTAAGGAACTACGGTTGTAGTTTTTCAAATATAAGGACACGCGTGGTTAAATTCATCTGATTTTATTACCAATATTTGATCATTTAAGGAAACTTGGATTTTATATTTCACAAATAAGAACACATACGGTTAAAATACATTTGATTTTATCAATAATATTATATTATTTGAGAAATTTTGCGGCTTAGCTTTTATAAATAAGAACCCACGCAACTAGAATACATCTTATTTTATTGTAAAATATGTGAACATTTAAATTTTCAGAAATAAGAGCACACACGTTTAAGATACATCTGATTTTATTACCAATATTTGATCATTTAAGAAATTTGGGTTTTAGCTTTCATCAAAAAGATCGCAAATGGTAAATAAAATATATTTTATTCTATTAAAACTATTTGAGAAGTTAAGAAACTTGGGTTTTAGGTAAGACAAAGAAGGACGCATATGGTTAAAATACATTTGATTTAACTTTAAAACATCTGATCATTTAAGAAACTTGGGGTTTATTTTTCAGAAATAAGAAGACATGTGGTTAAAATATATTTTATTTTATTAAAAAAATCTTTGGCTATTTTAGAAACTTTGGGTTTAGTTTTCAGAAATAAAAGCGAACACGTTTAAAATACATATTTTTTTATTACTAATATTTGATCAGTTGAGAAACTTCAGTTTTAGTCTTCATAAGTATGAACACACATGGTTAAAATATTTGTTATATGTTTAAAAATTTTGAGTATTTAAGACACTTAGGGTTTATATAAGACAGATAAGGACGTATATGGTTAGAATACACTTGATTTTATTAAATATATTTGAGCATTTGAGAAACTTGGGGTTTAGTTTTCAGAAATAAGAAAAAATATAGTTAAAATACTTCTGATTTAACTAATAATATTTGATAATTTAGAAAATCTGAATTTTAGTTTTCTGAAATAAAAATACGCATGGTAAAACACATCTGATTTTATTTAAAAATATTTGAGTATTTATGAAAGTTGGTGTTTAGTTTTCAGAAATATTAACAAACACAGTTAAAAATATTTTATTCTAATGAAAATGTTTCAGCAGTTAATAAAGTTGGTTTTTAATTTTTAGAAGTAAGAATATCCACGTTTAAATCGCATATGAGATTATTAAAAATATTTGATCATTTAAGAACTAAAGCTCTAGTTTGCATAAAAAGGAATGCACAAGGTTAAAAAACATCCTATTTTTGTAAAATATTTGAGTGTTTAAGAAACTTGCGTTTTAGTTTTCAGAAATAATAATACAAATGGATAAATCGAATTTGATTCTCATTAATAATATTCGATCTTTCTTGGAATACTTCATCTTCACTTTATTTTCAAAATTAAGATTCAAGTGTTTATGCTTCCAATGTACACAAAAAATATTGATCTAAAACATACAATAAACTAGGTAGTATCGATGACAAGCCATAAAGTACCATGGGGGCAGCCGCATAAGAAATTAAAAAAAACATTTTCACCCAGTCCAAAACTTTTAAGTCCCAGAAAAATTATACGTCCCAAAAAACTCTTAATCCCAAAAAATCCAAGTAAAAAACTGAAGTTAAAAAAATTGGGGGTGGGGAGGGAGGGTCAAAAATTTGGACTGTGACATGGGGCACTGGATGGGAATGTGGGGAAGCAATCTCAGGCGTAAGCCCGGTAACGGAAAACCGATGTGCTCAGGACTAGTTCATTACAAAAATGATACCTGCCCAGTTGTAGTCATTAAACATTTGGAGATAAAAACAAGTTTCAATAGCCATTCAAAGAATATGTCTGTCCAGCAAGCATTTCAAATCACCATGGTATGCATATTCACGGAATGATGCTAGAAAAAAGTGCCCGGAAACAGATCACTGATAACATTTACCAAAAATCCAACTCAAATTGAGAAATCGATTGCTCAAACAACTAGTCACTATATTGCAACGCTTAACATCAGTTGGCCTGCGTTCCAGAAACAACACATTGATTGGTTTAGAATGTATTTCTAGGAACATAAAATCATCAATGACTCGTTACCTCAGTCGAGTAATGTGTCGTTCTTTCACCATAGGAAATCATGAGTCCCACGCTTTAATCCTCCATCAGATGTAAACTTCATAAAATCAATGGAAAACTTCTTAGAGGCTAAAAAACGTGTCGTTGGAAAGGGAAACATGTCACCATCTATAACTGTAGTTAACAATAATGGCATATATGATTTTGGTTGTGTAGATGGCAGCATTGGGGGAATACCCATTCGGTTTGATCTTTAAGCAAGTGTTAGTACCTGGGATCGAAGGGGTGGGCTGTTTTTGGACTAAATACTGCTCACACTATTTGCATGCAGATTGTCAAAATGATTCTCTGGAATGGATTTGAGCATTAACTTGGAGCCTTCAGAGAACATTTAATAGGAAAGATCAATTGACCAAAAGGTAATATATCCATGCTAATACTACTACTACAACCACTGCTATTTTTACTACCTGTACTGCTACTGCTACTTCTGCTACTGTACTACTACTACTACTACTACTGCCAATACTCCTCCTCCTCCTCCTCCTCCTCCTACTACTACCATTACTACTGTTACTACTACTGCTACTACTACGGCTAATACTACTGCTACTACTACTACTACTATTACCACTACTACTAAAATTACAACTACTACTACTACTACCAAAACTGCTGTTTTTGCTATATGTACTACTACTTCTAATTCTACTACTTCTACTACTACTACTACTACTACTACTACTACTACTACTACTACTACTACTACTACTACTACTACTACTACTACTACTACTACTACTACTATTCCTCCTCCTGCTGCTACTACTACTACTACTCCTCCTACTACTACCAGCACTATTACTACCAATATTACCACTTCTACTACCCTAACTCCTAATTTTTTGCAAATATTAGTAAGGCTAAGAGTATTAAGGTGAACATTTCAAGGAGTTTCAAGGCCGAAGCTGAACTGGATTAAAATTATTAATATACAGGTTATCAAAAAGGTCATATAGGCAATGTCATAGCAATTACTAATTGTGTTAAGTTTCAACTTCTAGGGCTTAATGAAGAGGATGTTAAACTTACTAAAAACCGATATGTCAATACCAGTGCTGCTACCAATACTAGTGCAATTGGTAGTACTACTAGTAGTCCTTAAACTAGTTCTACAAATTCTACTGTAACTACTACTGTAACTGCTATTACAACTATACCTATGGGTATATGGATGAAATTTCATCGAATATTGAGGGAGAATCGGATCTGTGTCAAAACATGCCTTCTGTATTCAGGTTGTCAAAAGGGTCTATTAGTTACATCTTAGGAATGCTTCGATGTGTAGATTTGAAACTTACAGGGCTTGTTGCAGGAGGGGTGGTGTTGAGCTAACCAAAAGACAATATTTGGATGCTAATACTGAAGCCTCTAACTCCACTACTACTGCTGCTACTATTTTTACTACTTGTACAACTACTGCTACTAATTAAGGCAAAACATTTGGGGAACATTGAAACAGTGCTGAATTAAATCAAAACAAACCATGCGCATACAGGCTGTCAGGATGACGGGTCAACAAGGCCTTAGGAATGGCTACTGCTAATGTTGCTGTTACTGCTACAACTATTGACTCTATGCAAGTTAAGGGTATTAAAGTGAAGCTTTCGATTAATTATTAGGCAGTTATTGAACTAAATCAAGGCGAGCTATGAACATGTAGAATGTAAAAAGGGTGACACAGCAATATATCAGAAAGGCCTTACGTTATTAAGTTGGACCTTTCAGGGTATGATGTGGTGGATTTTGAACTAACCAGAAGGCATTATGTGTGTGCTATTAATACAACTGTTAAGACTGGTGTAACTAGTAATGCTAAATGTATTAAGCTAAAACGCTTAGGGAACGTTTGGGGGGAGTTTCAACTTAACAAAAAACTATATACATGCAGGTTTTCAACAGGACAATTCAAGGAAAATCTGAGAATATAGAGGGTAGATTTAAACTGAATAATAACACACTATGTGGATGCAGATTGTTGAAAGAATATATCTCAGGAATGGAATAGGGCATTAAGTTGGAATTTTCAGGGAACGCTAAAGTTTAGGATCAATTGACCAGAATGCAGCATTTAAACTCTACTATTACTACTACTACTGCTACTACTACTACTTACACTACCACTACTGCTACTACCATCATTACTACTACTTATACTACCACTACTACTACTTATACTACTACTACTACTACTACTACTACTACTACTACTACTACTACTACTACTACTACTACTACTACTACTACTGCTGCTGCTGCTGCTATTACTACTACTACTACTTTTATCAAGCTGAAACTTCCAGTTCAACCCATTAATACAACACTACTGATAAAGTAGCACTTACTATGTACTGCTCCTACTATTACCACTACTTCTATGATACTAGTATTATTAAGACTAAGGGTTTGAAAGTAAACATTATAGAGGAAGAATTTGATCTTGGCATTTTCAATACTTTATAACAAAAGTTATGCAGTAGGAAAATTAATACCCAATTTCATTTTCAATTCTAATCCAAAGTAGGTTAAGTTTCAATTTGTTTCTTTCTAATTAACCATATTATCTAGTATCTTATGTTGAAATTAGAAGGGCTAAAAAAAGCCGATAATCTGTTGACTCTTCTTGATCTTAATGATGCTTTTGATTATTTTACAAGTCTTTCGCAAAAAGCTGTAAACTGTAATGTTAAATTGTTGTTTATTTTTTAAAGTGAGAGGAAATCTCTAATGCTTTAAAACCCAGCTATTTAAAACCAGAACCATTCAAAGACAGTATAGCGATACTTGGATTGATGAAGAATTAATTTAGAATTTAATCCGTAGTCTATTTTTTTTTTTTTTAATTTGGTCCCCTAGTGATGATTACTGATTCAGTTAATATCATCAAATAAAGTCATAAATACTCAATCAATATCTTCAAGACATTGTTTTAGTTCTTCTCTTGTCTTTTTTAATTTTAATTCTTACAGAAGTGAATTAAAAACGAACGGGGATTTAATATAAAAAACAAGTTTATTTTTAAAAAAAGCAAAGATCGAAGCTATGTCTTGAGCATAACAAAAAATAAATAACAGAAAATATGAGGGAAAATGAACCAAAAGTTAAAAGAAAACAGATGTTAGACTGAATACAAAATATAACCAATAACGAACATATACCGTACCAAAAATAAAACTGATGTTCAACTCAATCTCATAACGAATAGAAATTACTAGATATACTCCTCCCACGTTAAATGTCTCTGAAAACTTACCCTTGGATAATTCCATGCTCACTAAAATTCTTCCCGCTTTCGTTTGAAAAAAAACAAACTGGTTTTTCCTTTAATTTCTGATTTTTTCCGAATAATACCAATAATCCCCCATCCAGTCGATGGAAAATTTTGTTCAAAAATACCCCCACTGGAAAAGTTTTTCACGTGGAAAATACCCCCCTGAAGAATTTCTTCTGCAGAATTCACCCCCCCCCCCACCACGGAAAAATCCCACCACAAAATTACCTCCCCGCAGAAGATTTTCCTCGGAAAATAGCCCCGGAACATCTCCACGTATAAAATTAGGTCGCTAAAGAGAAAGTAAGACAAACTAAAAGAATTCCATATTTGAATTCTGGTAATTTTTCCCTCTGTCTAATTTTCTCTTGTAATTGTCCCTGGAAACGCTCCTCCCTGAGGAAAGCTCACCCCTTGGAGGAGGGGTACGGAAAGGGGCTAGTTCCTCTTAATCCTTTGGTCACTTAAAAAGGGTAGTGGAGCTTCTAATCTCCATTTGAATGATGACTCTCTTGATATTCTAGGACCATCGGTTAGATTCTATTGCAACTGGGAATAAAAATCAGTATGCATTCGTTATCTTTCTTCTTAAAAAAAAAGAAAAAAAAAGAAAAAAAAAAAACAGAATCTAATTCTTTATAGGTAAGACCTTGACAGGTCTACCGCAGGGTTCTTTGACATTCTAAATCTGAACTTGAGATTTTCTTTAAGATTTCTTTAAAAATTTTGGGGGGTTTCCCCCCCTTTTTTCAAATCAGGAGAATTTTTTCTGACTCTTACTTTTGATGGGTAGCATTAGAATTAAATAATACTAAGAACTTAATAATATTAACCTTATACATTATATATACTTAGAAACAATATGAAAACTTTTTCCATGTGTTAATTATTATCAAAATTCACTTTTTAGAGTTTCGGCTATTGTTGAATACAGTTGATCCTTACTTATAGTTCGTTCACATAAACTCTTTAATAATAAGTAATAGACAATTTAGTATTAATAATACTGTGATGAACGAGAATATGTGCTAAACAAGAACAGTTTACTGTTCTTTATAGGAGATTTAAGGCTTGGAATAATTTAGTTGATGGTTTTCCCCACTTAATAAATAAGTTTACTTAGTCTATAATATTTTCGAGCGAAACGAAATGTAACCATTTTTTTTTAATCTTAGAAAAAGAATGTTCTGGCACAATCATAGTTTGGAAAAGAAGTTTTGAAAATATTTGTTTGCAAGTTTTCCTTTAACGGTCAGTGTTTCACCTGAAAAACAACACTCGTGAGGCAAATAAATAATGCTACCTTTAGTTTTTTTAAGAAAAAGTAAATAATTTTATTTTTCTAGGGTTATCTGCCCAAACCGTCTTTTGAACAAATTTCTTTGATAGAACTTATTTGTTAAGGTAGCTTTCGAGGTGGATTCTTAAGTCCAAAATTTAGCAATATTCCTCGATTTATATATCTGAAGCCAAGTTGAAATAACATATTCGATAATGTTTGGTCAAATTTAAGGAAATTTCAACCTCCATCGAAGGTATAAAGCATATCCGGTTCGGTTTTCCTACCTAACATCTTTCCAGAGGCATTTTCTTGCCACCCAATTCTAATGTCTGTAGTTTTTACTCCTTACTTGTAATCACCTTCGTAAGCCCCATAAAATTGTTTTCGCGACAACCGTCTCCTAACCCTTATAAGATGTGTGTCAAAATCCAAGAAACATGACTTAAGAAGCAACAAAAAGAGATTTCTCCTTTTTTTGTAGCTTTTCTAGCAAATGCATCCTTTCGTCATATTTTAAGAGGCTCTTTTTGATTTTCGATTGAATTGGATCCCACAGACATTCCAAGAATCTTAATAATATTCCTAACACGTTCTTTTGATCAGTCCACAGCTTCTAGTTTTCAATTATCTATCCCCACTCCAGGGATTTTATTTTCACCATGGAGATGGAAGTAGACTCTCTTATATCTTTATACTGGACCGAAGAGAAAAAGAGGTATTACTGTTATATAATTCCATGGTAAAAACTATTCTTTATTGTCATTGGCTTACAACTGTAAGATAATTTCGTAATCCAGCCAAATTCATTTTTCTAAAGTCAAACATAGCTCCCTTTTCTTAAAATTTAAGCGTTTTTAAAAATTTCTAGCTTAAATTGTAACCCAGTAAGAAAACAAAAAGTTTTCCTTTGTGTAAACTTAAACCAGTAAAAAGAACGAATAATTTTTGTTTCCCAAAATTTTTTACTAATAGTCTCTCGAAAGTGGAAACACTGAAAAGCTTGTGTCTATCAGCCCAGTCGTTTTCATCAAACAATTTGTGGTAACAAACTGCAAGAAAGGAGCGACCCGGCTCAGTAGTAACCGAAACTCTAAAAAAGGGAATTTTGATACAAAAAGATAAATCAAAAGAATTGGATTTTTATGCTGATTTTAAATATTTAAGTTTAGTCCTACCCATCAAAAGTTAGGTTAGATGGTCCCTAGAATGGTCCGAGAGGGCTCATTCGAACGGAAATTAATAGTTCTAGTGACTTTTTTACAAGAAAGAGGGTTACATGGGAGGATCTTTCTATGGAGGAATTTTTCATGGGGGAAGAGAATTTTCATGAAGAGGGTGCTGGATTTCTCAGCATTATTTAAAAATAATCAGAAATTAAATTAAAAAAAAAAAAAACTTTTCAACTGAAACTAAGGAGCGACATTAAAACTTAAAACGAACAGAAATTATTGTGTATATGACGGGGTTCGCACCATCGTCTATATCTCGCTCTTTACCCTAAAGTATTTTTAGTAAATTCAAAAGAGCGATTTATTTTAATTAAAGGGCTTTTGGGATTCAGGGGACATTCTTAATGAATTGGAACAAAATTATAACTTTAGCGCACAGAGCGAGGTGTTGACAAGGGGGTGAATCTCCTCATATTTCGTGTATGAAGGAATTTCTTCCCCTCGTTAGTACCTCGCTCTTTACGATAAAGTTAAAACTTTCTTAAATAATGGCTGATATAAACAATAATTTGTTTTGTTATTTTCGGCCAATCTTAGCATTTAATATTTTCTTAAGTAGCTTCTTAACTATGATTTCTATGCGACAATAAACCAAAAATATTGTATGTCTTTGGCTTGTGGTTGTTATAAAGTAAAAAAAAAAACGTAAAGTAAAAAGCAACATTGAAAATTGAAACGAACAGAAAATATAACGTATATCAGGGTGTTGCCCCCTTCTCAGTACCTCACTCTTTACGCTAATGTTTGGCTTTTTGTTTCAATTATTTAAAAATGACTCCTGACACGAGTGGGCCGTGTAATTAGAATAATAAGCCTTTTACAAATTCACAAACATTTTAGCGTAAAGAGCGATGTACTTTGAAGGGGGCAACTCTCTCATATACGTAATAACAATCAAAAGGAAAATCTGAGAAAATTACGGTTCAAACAGTTCGTGGTGACGAACTGTAAGTCAGGAGCAACCCGGCTCAATAGCTATCGAAACTTTAAAAACAGGGGTTGTTTAAAAATAATTTCAAATATATAAATTTCATTAAGTTCAGTCTTACCCATCAAAGGTTACCAGCCTGAAATTTTTTTCCTGATCAAACAGTTCGTGGTAACGAACTGTAGTAAGGAGCGACCCGGCTCAATAGTAAACGAAACTCTAAAAAACGGAATTTCGATGCTAAAAGATATTAAATAAAAAAAAAACTAATTTTTTTAGCTGAAAGTAAGGAGCGACATTAAAACTTAAAACGAACAGAAATTACTCCGTATATGAAATGGGTTGTCCCCTCCGCAATCCCTCGTTCTTTACGCTAAAGCTTTTAATTGTTTTAAACAGTAGAATTGGGGCAAAGAGTCAAACTTTAGCGTAAAGAGCGAGGGATTGCGGAGAGGACAACCCATTTCATATACCGAGTAATTTATGTTCGTTTTAAGTTTTAATGTCGCTCCTTACTTTCAGCTAAAAAAAATTAGTTTTTTTTTTATTTAATTTTTGAACGTTTTTGAATTAATGCATGTTCGGTTTTGGCTCTCCGCACATAGATTATTAATATGAAATTTATATATTAATTCTTTTTTTGGCTAAATGGCTTTCACTTAGTTTTGATCAGACGATTTTGAGAAATTAGGGGTGGAGAAAGAGGCCTAGTTGCCCTCCAATTTTTCGGTTACTTAAAAAGGCAACTAGACCTTTTGATTTTTAACGAACGTTTTTATTAGTAAAAAATATACGTAACTTAAGAATTAACTTACGTAACAAGCTTTCATAATCTTATATTTTTATTATGTCTACGAGGGGATTTGTACCCTCGTTAATACCTCGCTCTTTACACTAAATCGTAAGTTTTGTCCCAATTCTTTAAGAATGACCCCTGAATCAGAAAGGCCGTAGAATAAATGGTTGAAATTACTAAAAATACTTTAGCATAAAGAGCGAGGTATATATCTCCTCCTAAATACCTCGCTCTTTATGCTAAAGTATTTTTAGAACCCCTCATATGCGTAATAATCTCTGTTCGTTTTAAGTTTCAATGCTACTCTTTCCTTTCATTTGAAAAAACGTTTTCATGTTTATTTTTCATTGTTTTCTTATAGTAATGTAGAAAATCCTGCGCCCTTTTCATTGAATTTTTCTTCCCCCATGACAGATTCCTCCAAGGAAAGATCCTCCAACATAGCCCCCTCCCCTAAGCCCCACCCCCAAACAAAATAAAATCCCCCTGAAAACGTCTGTACACTTCCCAATAACCATTACTATATGTAAACACTGGTCAAAGTTTGTAACTTGCAGCCCCTCCCCCTGGGATTTTGGGGGAGTAAGTCATCCCCAAACACATAGTTATTATGGTTTTTGACTATGTTGAACATAATGGCTATCTTAAAATTTTGATCCGTTGACTTTGGGAAAAAATGAGCGTGGGAGGGGGCCTAGATGCCCTCCAATTTTTTTGGTCACTTAAAAAGGGCACTAGAACTTTTCATTTCCGTTAGAATGAGCCCTCTTGCGACATTCTAGGACCACTTTGTCGATACGTTGACCCCTGGGAAAAAAAAAAAAAAAAAAAAAACAAATAAACACGCACCCGTGATTTGTCTTCTGGCAAAAAATACAAAATTCCACATTTTTGTAGATAGGGCTTGAAACTTTTACAGTATACGCTGAATACGCTGAATCTGTTTCAGTATCAGTTTCTCTGATACGCTGAATCTGATGGTGTCATTTTTGCTAAGATTTTACGACTTTTAGGGGGTGTTTCCCCCTATTTTCTTAAATAAGGCAAATTTTCTCAATTTTCTCGTAACTTTTGATGGGTAAGACTAAACTTGATGAAACTTATATATTTAAAATTAGCATCAAAATGTGATTCTTTTGATGAAGCTATTGATATCAAAATTCATTTTTTTAGAGTTTTGGTTACTATTGAGCCGGGTCGCTCCTTACTACAGTTCGTTACCACGAACTGTATGATATCAAAAGAACCGGATTTTTATGCTGATTTTAAATATATATATATATATATATATATATATATATATATATATATATATATATATATTTCATCAAATTTAGTCTATGTCATCAAAAGTTACGAGCCTGAGAAAATTTGCCTTATTTTGGAAAATAGGGGGTAAC
The DNA here is from genome assembly GCF_032884065.1 of Artemia franciscana. Classification (NCBI taxonomy): domain Eukaryota; kingdom Metazoa; phylum Arthropoda; class Branchiopoda; order Anostraca; family Artemiidae; genus Artemia; species Artemia franciscana. Next base: position 9,491,859 of record NC_088867.1, on the reverse strand, counting down.
ACCCCCTAAAAGTCATAGAATCTTAACGAATCACACCATCGCATTCAGCGTATCAGAGAACCAAATAGAAAAAAATTCAAGGTCCAATCTACAAAATGTGGAATTTCGTATTTTTTGCCAGAAGACAAATTACGGGTGCGTGTTTTTTCCCCCCAGGGGTCATCGTATCGACCAAGTGGTCCTAGAGTGTTGCAAGAGGGCTCATTCTAACGGAAATGAAAAGTTATAGTACCCTTATTAAGTGACCAAAAAATCGGAGGGCACCTAGGCCCCCTCCCACGCTCATTTTTTCCCCAAAGTCAACGGATCAAAATTTTGAGATAGCCATTTTGTTCCACATAGTCGAAAACCATAATAACTATGTCTTTGGGAATGACTTACCCCCACAGTCCCTGGGGGAGGGGCTGCAAGTTACAAACTTTGACCAATGTTTACATACAGTAATGGTTACTGGGAAGTGTACCGAAGTTATCAGGGGGATTTTTTTGGTTTGGGTGTGGGGTTCAGGGGAGAAGGCTATACGGGAGGATCTTTCCTTGGAGGAATATTTCATGGGGGAAGAGAAATTCAATGAAAAGTGCGCAGATTTTCTAGCATTACTATTAAAAAAACAACAATGAAAATATAAACATGAAAAAGTTTTTTCAATTAAAAGTAAGGAGAAGCATTAAAACTTAAAACGAACAGAGATTATTTCGCATATGAGGGGTTCTAAAAACACTTTAGCATCAAGAGCGAGGTATTTAGGAGGAGATAAATACTTCGCTCTTTATGCTAAAATCTTTTTAAGTAATTTCAACTATTTATTCTACGGCCTTTCTGATTCAGGGGACATTCTTAAAGAATTGGGACAAAACAAGATTTAGTGTGAAGAGCGATGTATTAACGAGGGGACCAATCCCGTCTTATATATAATCAAAAATGTAACAATATAAAAGTTTGTTACGTAAGTTAATTCTTAAGTTACGTATATTTTTTACTAATAAAAACGTTCGTTAAAAATTAAAAGATCTAGTTGCCTTCTTAAGTAACCGAAAAATTGGAGGGCAACTAGGCCTCCTTCCCCGCCCGTTATTTCTCAAAATCGTCTGATCAAAACTAAGAGAAAGCCATTTAGCCAAAAAAGAATTAATATGCAAATTTCATTTAATTTTTATGTACGGAGAGCCAAAATCAGACATGCATTAATTCAAAAATTTTCAGAAATTAAATAAAAAAACTAGTTTTTTGAAATGAAAGTAAGGAGTGACATTAAAACTTAAAAAGAACAGAAATTCCTCCGTACATGAAAGGGGCTTTTCCTCCTCGACACCCCGCTCCTTGCGCTAAAGTTTGATTCTTTCTCGCATCTCTACTTTTTAAAACAATAAAAAACGTAAGCGTAAAGAGCAGAATGTCGAGGAGGAAAAGCCCCATTCATATACGGAGTAATTTCTGTTCGTTTTAAGTTTCAATGTCGCTCCTTACTTTCATTTCAAAAAACTAGTTTTTTTTTAATTTAATTTTCGAAAAAGGGGAATATAAGTCAAGTGAAAAGTCAATTGATCATAACAATCCCAACATCAGATTAAGCGTATCAAAGAAACCTACTTTATAGGCTTCAAGCTCCGATCTGCAAAAATGTGGAATTTTGAAATTTTTGCTTTGAAAGGTCACGGATGCGTGTTTACTGTTTTTTTTTCCATTGGTGATCCTATTAACCCAGTGGTCCTATAATATGAGAAGAGGGCTCATTTGAACGGATATTAAAACTTCGAGTGTCCTTTTTAAGTAACAAGAAAAATTGGAGGGCAACTAGGCGACCTCCTCCGCCACTTTTTTCTCAAAATCGCCTGACCTGAATTTTGAAATAGCCATGCTGTTCATCCTAGTTGAAAGGCCCGATAACTATACCTTTTGTTATAACATGATCCCCCCTTGCACAACCCCAGAGGAAAACTCTTTAAGCTTTTAAACTTGCCCATTGTTTACGCATAGTATTAGTTATTGAGATGCATGCATACATTTTCGGAAGGGGGGATTTTCTAATGGGGATTTTTCCACGGGGGAATTTTGCATTGGGAGGGAAGCTCCAAGGGAGTGAACTTGTCAAGGGAAATAACGCACTGCTTATACAACATTCTTTTTACATGTCCCGCTTTCTCTTTCCCGTCTCAATTTTACACTCGGAGTGGTTAAGAATAATTGTCCGAGGTAAATTTTCACTGGGATTGAATTGTCTAGAGAATATTTCCATGGTGAGGGGGTTACTCATTGGAGGTGGGGTCATATAACCTGGCATTATTTAAAGAAAGATCAGAAATTAAATTTTAAACAAAACTTGTCAAAGCCTCCTCTCCTCAACCTTCCCCTCGCCCTTTCCCTCCTCAATACCTCGCTCTTTACGCTAAACTTTGTCTCTTTCTCACAGCTCTATTTTTTGAACAATAAAAAGAAACTTTGGCGTAAAGAGCGAGGCGTTGAGGGTGGGACATCCCCTTTCATATATGGAATAATTTCTTTTCGTTTTAAATTTTAATGTCGCTCCTTACTTTCGTAGAAAAAACTTGTTTTTGTTATTTAATCCTAGTTAAACCCAAATGATATACTAAAACTTTTTGAAGTATTAGTGCAGAGTATTAACAGGGATGGCCTTTTATTAATTTGAAGCTTTTTCTACACTTTTGATATTTTCGTATCCGTACGCTCAAATATTAGAATGGAAGATTCAAAACATTGCCTTTGGGAGGATCTAAAATCGTAATAAAACTTTAGGCCGAACAATATTAAATTTTATATGATGAAAGAGGCCAATTCAATCTTAAAATAGGATTATTTTTTTTAAGTAACTAAGTAACTTTTGCTTGATACAACAATTGTAAGTAAATACAAACCCCCGTTAATATATAACTGGCTGAAAAAAGTTTTGATTGCACTATATTAATCAAAATAATTTATCTTTTGTGCTGATTCAACCTTCAGAACTCATTAATTTTAGATTTACTCATCAAAGCTATTAGGAAGTGAAAATCGATGAAAATTCTAAAAGAAAATACCGCGTTTATGAAAACCAAAAAGCAGCATCAGATTGATCATCTTCTGCTAATTTTGTTTAACCATCTTATTATAGTATTCTTCAAATCTTGAAAATCCTTTCGAATTTTTTTCTTTCTAAAGAACTTTGGGTCCCTCCAGATGAACAAATTTGTAAGTTTCTTGCGCATATTTCCTTATTTTGCCATACCCTCGACATTTTTTCCCTAAGAATTCCTCTCTTAGGAGCGGTTAATTTTTTTCTTTTTTTTAAGATGTTTTATACTTAACAAAAAGATTGGTGAGCTCAAACAGCTTTTGGGCAACAATGGTTCAGTATTCTTTGCTCAAAAGCCTTCTTAGGCGATATTATACGCTATATACTAAATTGGGGCTAAATTACTTAGCTTTTTCTCATAATTTTTGCTTATTTTTCTTAGCCAATTCAAAAAAAAAACAAATGTTATAGCCTTATTCAAAAATTTTGTCCGAGGAGGAGTGTTTACAAAAATAAGCTTTATAAAATGCAAAAAAAAAATTACATTTGTTTTGTGGCTTTTTTACCGCTCGAAAAAAAATTTAGAGGAGTGGGGTTTCATAAGGGGTGAATTGCCTCCCCCTGGTTATAGTGGAAGCCCTCTAGACCTTATTTTAGCTCTGCTGTTGAAAGAATAAACTTCACCTCTGCCATCTAGTTTTGTGCAGGATTATTCACCGTTTAAAGAGGCAGTTCTACTTGGAAAAAAAAGCTAAGGGTACTTTTTAAATCTCTTAGTATATTTTCAGTTGGATAAATAAAACATCCTAGTTCCTGCTTATTTGCTTCTGCTCACTTTAGAGAGGCATAAAGAGCATGATCATCTAAACCATTAGACAAAACCGGACCGAGATACAACTGCTCCGGAGAACATATTAACAGAAGAGCCATAAGCAACATTAGATTTTTTTTTTCATGGGTGGGCACGCGTATGGCATCGGTATTTACAGCCAGCAGAATAGAAAAAGAAACGAGAGGAATTGAGCGTCTAGGGAATAAGGAAGAATACAATACGTTGAAGAGATGAAAAAGAAAAAAGGAAAACAATTGGTATGGTTGTAATAATACAAAATGTAAAGTTATCATTAGTTTGAAAATGGATTGAAAAACAAAGAATGGATTTATAAGAATAATCAAAGTAAAAATAAGTTTTATTTGAATAATGCCATACTGTAGGCTATGAAATTTGATTAGGAAGAACCCCATTGGAAGTTTTTATAACCGTTCATTCCATAAGAACGCTACAAGCCCTTACGGCAAAACTTAAAGCCCTTTGCCCTAGGCTTAGAGGTAAGAATTTCCTTCTCGCCTTAAAAAATCTATTGTAGCATGAGATCCTACTTTTGCACTGATGGAAAACTCTACTGTTGGAATAAATGAAAGTGGTAACCCTATATTTATCAATTACACCAATTCCATACTTTACTCCAAAGGTTATGAGGATTTTTCATAGCCTTATAAACAAACTTTTTTTTCTGTTTCTGCACCTTGTGAGAAACCAAGAGCATTACAATCCTTAAAACTGAGAATTTTTGTAAGTCCTTAAAATGCCAAATAATGGCGTTAGCTCTAAAGCCGGATAAGACAAAGATATTCGAAAACAGAAAGGGACAAAATAAAATTCTATTAGATACCGCTCGAAGCCTAAGAGAGAACAGTTTTCTAAGAAAGCGAAAAAAAATTATGCCAAGACAGCCGAAACGAGAACTGAGTGCAAAGAATGAAAGAAAAAGAATGAAAGAAAATTCGGTACTTGTGTATTATTCAGAACACATTCAATAACTGAAGTTAGGTTCTTTAGTGAAGCAAACTACGGTGCAGGTATATTTTAATTAAACATTTAAAATAGTTTGTGGTAACGAACTGTAGTAAGGAGCGACCCGGCTCAATAGTAACCAAAACTCTAAAAAACGGAATTTTGATAGAATAACTACATCAAAAAGAATCGCATTTTAATGCTGATTTGAATATGTAAGTTTAATCAGGTTTAGTCTTACCCATCAAAGGTTATGAGCCTGAGAAAATTTTCCTTAGAGAAAATAGGGGAAAACACACCCTAAAAGTCATAAAATCTTAACGATCACACCATCAGATTCAGCGTATCAGAGAACCATACTGTAGAAGTTTCAAGCTCAAGTGTTTCAACTATTTATTTGTTTGTTTGGTTTTTTTTTTTCCTCAGGGGTGATCGCCTCGACCCAGTGGTCCTAGAATGTCCTGAAAGGGCTTATTCTAACGGAAATTAAAAGTTCTAGTGCCATTTTGAAGTGACGAAAAAATTGAAGGGCACCTAGGCCCCCTCCCACGCTCATTTTTTTCCAAAGTCACCACATCAGAATTCTGAGATAGCCATTTAATTCCTCATAGTCAAAAAAAACAATGACTATGTCTTTGGAGACGACTTACTCCCCCACAGTCCCCTTGGGAGGAGCTGCAAGTTGCAAACCTTGACCAGTGTTTAGATATAATAATGATTATTGGGAAGAATACAGGCAGTTTCAAGGGTATTTTTTTGTTGGAGGAGGGGTTGAGGGGAGGGGCTTACCTGGGAGGATCTTTCCATGGAGGAATTTGTCATGGAAGAAGACAATTTCCATGAAGGGGCGCAGAATTTATTTTTAAAAAATGAAAAAAATAAATATGAAACAGTTTTTTAACTTAAAGTAAAGAGCAGCATTAAAACTTAAAACGAACAGACATTATTACGCATACGAGGGTTCACTTCCTCCTAATACCACGCTCTTTATTCTACGGCCTTTGGGATTCAGGGGTCATTCTTAAGGAATAGGGACAAAATTTAAGCTTTGGTGTAAAGAGCGAGGTATTGACGAGGGGGTGAACCCCTCATAACGTAGTAAAAACATACGAATATAGAAGCTCATTACGTAAGTTAATTCGTAAGTTATGCATCTTTTTTACTAATAAAAACGTTCGTTAAAAATCAAAAGTTCTAGTTGCGTTTTTAAGTAACCAAAACATTGGAGGGTAACTAGGCCTCCTTCTCCACTCCTTTTCTCTCAAAATCGTCCGAACAAAACTATAAGAAAGCCATTTAGCCCCAAAAAACAATATGCAAATTTTGTTTTAATTATTCTTGCGCGGAGAGCCAAAATCAAAACATGCATTAGTTCAAAAACGTTCAGAAATAAAAATAAAAAAAGTTTTAATAACTGAAAGTAAGGAGCGACATTAAACCTTAAAACGAACAAAAATTACTCCGTATGTGAAAGAAACTGTTCCCTCTTCAACGCCGCGCTCTTTACGCTAAAGTCTTGTTGAAAAGTAGAGTTGAGAGAAAGAATCAAACTTTAGCGTAAAGGGTGGGACGTTGAGGAGGGAACAGCCCCTTTCATATACCGAGTAATTTATGTTCGTTTTAAGTTTTAATGTCGCCCTTTACTTTCAGTTAAAAAACTTGTTTTTTATTTATTTAATTAATCACCTAGGAGCAAAGCCTTAAGCTATGAGTTCCTAAGAAAAAATTCTTTTATCAGACTAACTTAAAACTAACTTTTGGATAGTTCCACATGTTTTCTTTTCTTCAAATCAACAAGTTTCTTGTATCCAAGGCTCAGGTGACACACGGATGTAAGGCAATAGCACAATGATTTTAGTATCAATAAGTGTTTCATTTGAGATGCTATGGGTACTATAAAACCTACATTTCCCAAGCAATATTAAATTTTCTAGGAAAATTTCTAGCTCTTTCGTTTTCTTTATGTTATTTAAGACCTCGTATCTCATAGAAATATGAGTTAAAAGGCGGAAAAGCGTAATACACCATAAATTCCTTTAAAATTCCATAAATTCTTAGATGTTTTTTTTTCAGATTCTGTTTCTTTTAATTTAACGAAGAAGCTTTTAAGGGGGGAGGGGACACTCGTCCTGGGCACAGAGATTTAAGCGTACAAAATTTCAAATAAATAATGTAACTTGTTACGATCATTTTGTAATTTTTGATTAAATTGAATTTTAATCATTTTTAATTTTAATCATTGTAATTTTTGAAATTTTTATTAAAATGAAATAAAAAGCACAGGTGGCAGTAAGATAATGAAATTGAATCAAAATATTCATTTCAAAATCTTCACCACCATTCCTTGAAAAAAAGTAAGTAAACTGAATTTAGTTGCTTTTAATGTTGTTGGAATTGATTGTGCAACATGCAGATTAAGGTATCATCGCAAGGGTATGAGTTGACTTTCAAATTTTATGGCCAGTAATAAGCGGTAGTTTAGCAAACTCACATTAATATTAACGTACTTTAGATTGACTACGGGCCAGGAGCGACTAAATGATTTAGCGTGAATGAGCACAGAGCTCGAAGAGTTAGAAGTCATCAATTGGTAGGAAACAATTAATAATTCTGCAGAGGCTAATGTAAGAAAAGTCAGATGTAAAAAAAATGAAAATTGTGTTAATAATTGAAAATTTGGTTAAATTTTGCCTTGAAAAATTTTGGGAGATAGGAGGGGAGAAGTATTAATCAAGATTTTGTCCCGGGTGCAAGAGAAGCTAGAACTACCACTTAGAGAATGAGAGAGAGAAAGAGAGATAGGCCGACAGAAAGACATAGAGACAGAGAAAGAGAAAGAAAGGAAGAAAGGGAGAGTAAGAAAGGGAAGAAAAGGAAATAAAGAGAAGCGAGAGAGAGAGATAGAAAGCAATTCTGATAGTTTTATCCGAAGTTATGTCAAGAATCCGTCTTCATTTTTTTAACTATAAACCAGTTTTATTTCGAATAATTTCTTAGAAATATATTGCATAAACTGCTAAGCAGTAATTTTGTTTATTCAAGTTTCAACTTCGCTCTTTACTTTTGCCAGAAAAACGATTTTCATTTTAAATTTGATTATGGTTCTTTTTGGGTTTTACAAATATATACAATAAACCGTACAAAACGATCTTTATCTAATTTAAGTAAAGAAACCGTAGATATCAACAAGAATTTTTAATAAAATATGGCATTAGGTTTCGCACCTACTTTACACGTTTCCTAATTTTTTTTTTAATCTACAATTTTGTCCCCTAAAGAATCAATGGGGTATTGTATTCTTGGCGTCTAAAAGAAGCTGTAGATATAAGTTCAATTATTAATGAACTATTATCCTATGTGAAACATACACAGATTTTAAAATCCTGACGGAAATCAAAAGTATTGAAGAGATAGAATTACAATAACTTACGAAAATTCGTGTAACTATTAAAGCAATTTTTCTACAGCAATTTTTCTTGCAGCAATGCGGCAAAGACTTTTGAAACTCTCCCAGAAAAAGCATGTGTTCATTGATTTTGCTTCTTGGACTTCAATGTTTTAGGATAACTGATAGTTAGAAATGACAGTCCTGTCATTGGCATTAAAATTGTCAAAAACTCTATACAGAATGATTAGTCTCCTGCCTTGAACAACAAGGGAAATCACTTTTGTGCATGAAAGCACTGGAACTGGACAACTGGTTTCTGGGAACTGGAACTGGTTTCTCCTGACCAGTTTTATTTCATTTCTGAGTTTTTAATTGTTTTAAAAAGTAGAATAGTGGAAAAGAGTCAAACTTTAGCGTAAAGAACGAGGGAATGCGGAGGGAGCAACCCATTTCATATACGGAGTAATTTCTGTTTGTTTTAAGTTTTAATGACGCTCCTTACTTTCAGTTGAAAAAAAAATATTTTTTTTTATTTAATTTCTGAACGTTTTTGAATTTATGCATGTTTGATTTTAGCTCTCCGCACATAAATTATTAAAATGTAATTTGCATATAATTCTTTTTTTGGCTAAATGGCTTTCTCTTAGTTTTGATCAGACAATTTTGAGAAATAAGGGGTGGGGAAGGAGGCCTAGTTGCTCTCCAGTTTTTCAGTTACTTAAAAGGCGCCTAGAACTTTTAATTTTTAACGAACGTTTTTATTAGTAAAAAATATACGTAACTTAAGAATTAACTTACGTAACAAACTTTTATATTTTTATATTTTTATTGTGTAGATGAGGGTGTTTTTCCCCTCGTTAATACCTTTCTCTTTCACTAAATCTTAAGTTTTGTCCCAATTCTTTAAGAATGACCCCTGAATCAGAAAGGCCGTAGAATAAACAGTTGAAATTACTAAAAACACTTTAGCATAGAAAACAAAGTATTTATCTCCTCCTAAATACATCGCTCCTTATGCTAAAATATTTTTAGAACCCCTCATATGCGTAATAATCTCTGTTCGTTTTAAGGTTTAATGCTGCTCCTTACTTTTAATTGAAAAAACTTTTTCATGTTTAGTTTTTCATTGTTTTTTTTATAGTAATGCTAGAAAATCATGCGCCCTTTTAATTGAATTTCTCTTCCCCCCTGACATATTCCTCCAAGGAAAGATCCTCCCACATAGCTCCCTCCCCTGAACCCCATCCCCCAAACTAAAAAATTCCCCCTGAAAACGTCTGTACACTTCCCAATAACCATTATTGTATGTAAACGTTGGTCAAAGTTTTTAACTTGCAGCCCCTCACCCAGTGACTGTGGGGGAGTAAATCGTCCCCAAAGACATAGTTGTTATGGTTTTCGATTATGCAGAATAAAATGCCTATCTCAAAATTTTGATCCATTGACTTTGGGAAAAAATGAGCGTGGGATGGGGCCTAGGTGCCCTCCAATTTTTTGTTCACTTAAAAAGGGCACTTGAAATTTTTATTTCCGTTAGAATGAGCCCTCTTGCAACATTCTAGGACCACTTGGTCGATACGATGACCCCTGTAAAAAAAAAAAAAAAAACAAAAAAAAAAACAAATAAACACGCACCCGTGATCTGTCTTATGGCAAAAAATACAAAATTCCACATTTTTTTAGATTGGAGCTTGGAATTTTCGCTATAGGGTTCTCATCGCTGAATGCAGTGGTGTGATTTTCGTTAAGATTGTATTACTTTTAGGGAGTGTTTCCCCTATTTTCTAAAATAAGGTAAATTTTCTCAGGCTCGTAACTTTTGATGACAAAGACTAAATTTGATGAAACTTATTTGATAATATATTTAAAATCAGCATGAAAATCTGATTCTTTTGATGTATCTTTTAGCATCAAAATCCCGTTTTTTAGAGTTTCGTTTACTATTGACCGGCTCGCTCCTTTCTACAGTTAGTTACCACGAACTGTTTGATTATTATATTTTACATAGTTTTTGTTTGTCGTCAATGGTCAATATATTAGAAATGACTAGATTTAAATACATTCTAAGACCACACTATCTTGAGATGGCATGACAAACAAGAAAAAAAAATACTAAATGAATAACAAAATTAGATAGCCGAGAAAAACAAGAGCAATGTCAGCTATTGGTGAGAAAAGAGGCGAAAATGACAAAAGCAGGTATTTTGGCAAAGATCTTCACAAAGCTGTCTTCAGTGCTCAGGACTAATGCAGTAATCTGCTTTTGTCCTTAAACCACCCTCTTTCTGTGAACAGAAGGTTAGTAATCTCTTTAGTCGACAGAGTTTTAAAAATTTATTTAGACAATGATGTAGCATTTGAATCAATTATGTTAAAGATATTTTATTTTATATTGTTTTATATACGTTTTTACATACGTAATAAGAATTAAATAAAAAACAAAACAAATTTTCAACTAAAAGTAAGGAACAGAATCAAAATTCAAAACAAACAGAACTTTTTATGTGTATGAGGAGAGTTTCTCCATCCTCAGTACCTCGTTCTTTAGTCTAGTTTTTTTTAGAACGTTTAAAAAGCTTATTATTCTAACTAAAAGGTCCTTATGTTTCAGGAGTTATTCTTAAATAATGGTAACAAAAAGTCAAATTTTAGCGTAAAGAACGAGACATTGAGGAGGGGGCAACCGCCCTCATATACGTAAAAATTACTCTTCGTTTTAAGTTTTGATGTTGCTCCGTGCTTTCATTTGAAAAACTTGTATTTTATTTAATTTCTGATCGTTTTTTAAATAATACCGAGAAATCCGACTCCTCCTCCATGGAAAGAAACTTCTCTCTGGAGAATTTATCTCGTGGAAAACTCCCAAAGGAAAATTTCTGCCACGGAAAATTCCTCCGTCTTCAGAAAGATACTCTAGGCAATTCCAAAACGATAAAAATTTTCCCTTAGACAGTTCCCCTTAAAATATCCACAAGTAAAATTTCGTCCGCAACAAGAAAGCAAGACAAATAAAAAAAAAGTTTCGTAAAGAAATTCTAGCGAATTCCACAAGTGTAAAATTTCCCCTGAAAAGTTCACCACCAAAAAAACTTCACTCTCCACAGAAAATTATAAACAGGGAAAATCCCCCCTGCGAAAAACTCACCCTCCCCCAGGAAAATGTCTGTATGCATCTCAATAACAACCACTATACATAAACAAGAGAATTTAATGACTTACAGACCTTTACCCAGGGACTTTTGGAATCATGTTATCCCTGGAGGCATAAATGATGCACTTTTCAACTATGCTGAACAAAGTGGTTATCTTAATTTTGATCAGACAAAATTCAGGGGAAAGGGGATGTGAGGGAGGCTAGTTGCTAGCCAATCTTTTTTGCACTTAAAAACGGCACTAGAATCTTCAATTTCTGTTCGAATGAGTCCTTTCCCGAAATCCTAGGACTATCGGTCTAATTGGATCATCCCTGGGGAAAACAGAAAATCACGCATGTGTGATCTTTCTTCTGACAAACAATACAAATTTCCGCACTTTGGTAGATGGAAGCTTGAAACTTCTGCAATAGGGTGCTCAGATACGCACAATCTGATGGTGTGATTTCTTTCCTTGACTTTTAGAGGATATTTACCCCTTTTTCAAAAATCAAGCAGATTTTCTCAGGCTCGTAACTTTTGATGGGCAATTCTAAACTTAATGAATAATTAATTAAACTTAATTAATAAGCAGATTCTTTTGATATATCTATTGGTATCGAAATTTTGTTTTTAGAATTTTGGTTACTATTGAGCTGCGTCGCTTCTTACTTACAGTTTGTTACCACAAACTATTTGATATCGAAAGAAGGTTAAAAAAAAATTAAAATATGAAAATAATGGGCTCATTCCCCTTTCTTTAGTTGTTCTGGCGATAGAAAAAAAATCCTTCATCACTCCGCCATATATCCCGAAACTCAGCGACAAACTTGGAAAATTTTTAAGGAAACATACTGTCTCTGTTTCTTTCAAAAATGGGCTAAGGGCTGAACGTTTTCTCAACCATGGGAAGGATAAAACTGATCCTATATTGGTGCTTAGAGAATCCCGTTTTCACGTGAAAAGTTTCATGTCGGCAGGATCCGTTAACAGTGGTGGGAACGACTGTGTGAACACAAGATTTCAATAGATAAATTTCTGAGATGTGAATATAAAAACAAAATGTCGATTTTTATTCTGATTTTCCCTCCGTATATTTGAAAATCCAGACCGTTTAGTTCTTTTTTGATGAGACAACTTGAATACCAACATCAAATTGCTCGCCACAATCTTACATGGGTGAATATATAAGAAAAAATACATTGCTTTAAATAAAAATACTGGAGATATTCCTTTAAACTTAATTTACCATAACTTAATATTAAAAGATTCCAATAACATTTTTCTCAGTTTGGATTAAGATCCTCCGACTGCACTTTCAATGAAAATCGGGCCAGTAGGCAAGCTTGTCATTAGCGTAAATGTCTAAGTTTATAAATTGAATCAATCGCCTTGCCTGACCCTCATTTCAAAATGGCCTAATTTCGACTTAAGACGCTTATTTGCCCGTCATTCCACGCAAATTAACGGTCCTGTGTCAATTCTAAATTCTCGGTTCAACCTGACTAAGACCATAGATAGGCGTGCCTTGTTTACTTGTCATTCCAGGCAATCTACTTGTCCTATATCAATTTTAAATTCTTGATCAACCTGTCTGAGACTCTAGGCAGGAATGACCTGCTAAAAGATTACAAACAGGTACTGGTCCAACAAGAAAGACACACTTACTCCCACCGTTTACCCGTGCCATTTACCAAACACTTGGAAAAGTATGGGTTCTATGACTATCTTAGCTCTCTGACTATCTACCTCAGTTCTACTGCCCTAGGAATGATGCATGGACGGATAATAGATAGACATATATCCTAAAAAATGAACTAACATCATATTGATGCAATCCTAATAAGAGGGGTTTAATGCCAGAATTGCCTCTCACTCAATTGGACTATCTGTCTTGGCTTTTTCTACAATTAGCCATGACTTGATGCCCACAAATATTTCAAAATCAACTCAGATAATTCTTGCCTAATCTAATTGTGCTTTCATTTATTCTGGATTATTTTGACATTATTCTTGCTTTATTATAGCATTCTGGTTTTTCAGTTTGCTTGTTTCAGTGTATCTTTTGCTCTATTTGGGTTTTCTTCAAAAATTTAGTTTTTCTTCTTTTCTTTCTTTTCTTTTTTTTGAGCACTAAAGACGACTTGGCGGAAGTCTTTGCCAAAATATCTGCTTTTGTCTTTTTTACTTGCTTTTTTCCATTGGCTGACATTACCATCGTTTTTCTCGGCTATTTAATTTTATTATTTGTTTATTTATTTTTCTTGTGTGTCATACATCAATAATCACATTAATTAGAATCAGATAAACTAGAGAATTTATTTTCAAATTCAATTTATCTTTAGCTTGAATTAGAACAGCAGGGAATTAGATTAATTAGATAAATAAGAATTTTATTAGAAAATTGTCATTTAATAGTGTTTTGTTCTGGCCAAAAGGCTGGCTTGACTATTGTTCAGTCCATTTCAAACTAGAGAATCATATACCATACTTTCAAAAGGAAAGAGAACAGCTCTTCCTTATGACATAACAGTGTTTGTTGGAAATATATCCGCAGGTCCTTTTCCAAAGGCTTATCTGTTCATTCATTTTGATCATTTAGTTCAATAATAATTGCTATAATACAATATTTGTAGCTATTCTTTGACACTTTTTGATATACCGATTTATGTCACAATTCAGCTGCGGTTACTCACAAGACGGCAGGCTACGCATCGTAAATGTTTAAAAGTTAAGTTAAAAAATTGTAAATATACTGTATGATTTTTTACTCTTAAATGCAGCTGTTTATAAATAGAATATTTTTTTAGTACTCAATATGTGACAAAAAAAAATGAAGTTAAGAACTCCAATTTTCAACTGTCCCTGGAGCTCTTTTTTTTAAAAAAAAAGGGGAAACTACGCCATTCGGAAATACAGAAAATCTGAATTACCCTAGGAACCAAATAAGATAGAAAATGATTAAACTAATCGACGGGTGGACTGTGAACGGTGTTCAAGTATGAAAATTTTTAGCTATTCTTTGGTCTTCTATGACCCAGCTTAGGTTTATGTATCAAATCCCCTGTAGTACTTTAAAACACAGTGCACAACAAAGCTTATCCGGTCTTTCACCTCTCGTTGATGGAATTATTTTCCTTTCTCCAGCTATAATTCTTGGATTTTCGTACTAGAGGATTAGGATAACAATTTTTACACATATTTCTGATTTTTTTTTTCTAATCCCATTTCTGTTCTTCGTGGAGTCAGAGTTTTACCAACTTTATAAGAAATTATATTTTTACTATCTTTGGGGAATTGTCTTCGTTCTTTATCTACAGCCATTATCTCTAGGGGGTGAAATGCTACATTTGCTGATGATATTAATTTAAAGCTACTGATTCTTAAGCTAGTCTAATTAAAAATTCTATTTTCTTTCTAGTGAAAAGAGCTGAAAAATGGGCTACAACTCTTGTGGCTGTTACTAAGAAGCAGGTGTTTGCAAGTAGAAGATTTGCTTAGTCATTGAATATACGACGAAGGAAAATGGAAATTTAGGACTTTCAAGAGAATAAAGGAAACGATACCATTAGGGAGCAGAAATATCTAAATATCTTAGCAACAAAATCAGTTAGTGAAAAATAGATTAAACCAATCATTTTAGTTTCTTTCTGGGGGGATGGGACATAAATCTAAATGTCACTGCAATTGTTACCAAACGCCTTTATAATTACCTTTTAAAAAATAGCCGGTCCTTTCCTAAAGAAGCTTAGAAATAATGCTTTCGAGAAAAAAATTGATGCATGTAAATTTCGTAAAATAAAACTTGAAGGAATATGCATGAACATGTTAAAAAACTTTTACTGTCACAGCATATTCACTAAAAACACGCCAAAAAAAATCCGAATAGAGCTTTTCGATAAATAACCTAAGCCTATGTCAGTCACATTACTATTTGCAAAGAATTTTGAGGATTCTAATAAAAAATAAAAATACAAATACCATAAATGCTTTTGAATTCTCGTGTTAGATCTTTTCTGACGAGCTATCGAAACTTGGATCAATTGGAAAAAAAATATAATGAGGATATCAGTCATTGGACTGAAAATGGTGCTTATTATTCTTTTAACACCGAATGAAGTGCAATATTTGACAGATTTAAGATCGCAGCCAAAAATTATTTATATGAGAAAAATGTCATTACACAATACATGTATTCTTCTCTTAGTTCGTTCTGTCAAATTGTTTATTTTGAATTCGATTGTTTAAAAATATAACAAAACTGAGAAATATTGCGTTTTTTCTCAAACTAAGGGAGGGGAATATTTTGGGCAAATTGTCAAAATAACTATTGGTATTTCTGACGAAACACCCTGAGGCGGATAGGTAGGGTATAAAAGGTTGGAGCTGCTCCAGTGTTGCTAGATGGTTTGAGGCTTCCACTCTGTCATAAGCTCCGTCCTCTGTCCCTATCCTCGAAAGGAAAATCCTGCTAGTTTAGCCTCATTTCACGAGTTTGCTTAACCAGAACTGTGTCTACAAACACAATTTAAGTATGATCTTAATGAGTGGCACACCTCTAGGAAATTACAGCCTAATAAACGACACAAAACTGCATTGGATTCTGACAAATATGACCCCAGGATTGCACGGAGACTCTATTCAACTAAAGGCCTTAGGGATTTCTTGCTGACCGGTTCTACGCTGGCTTAACCGTTTTGTATACCCTTGAAAAAATATTTTAGTCCCTGTCCTGAACTGGTTGGAGTTCATTGCTTTTCCTGAGGCAATAATAATTTTACTGATTTAAATAATATGAAAATTGTAACTTTGGATGTTAGAACGTTTAAAAACAACTATCGAACTGAAATCTTGACTGACAAATTCAGACATTTTAAACTGTACTTTATAGGAATTTCAGATCTCAGGGGTTGGAAACATGAAATTAGGTGAAATAGATCTTATTTACTCAGGCAGGAAGGGTGGGGTGCATAGACTAGAAGTGGGGATCATGACGAAGGAAGCAGCTAAGGTTTGCTTAGGTTTGAAGGGTACTAATAATATTATGCTAGTTGTTCATTTTTCGCCTAAAAAACACAAAACATCAGTCATTGCAGCATTTACACCTGTATAATAAGCTGATGGAGACAGTAGAGACTAAATGAACTTTAGTTACAGCTAGAGGAACAATTAACACGTTCCTGGGCATAAATAGGGTATTAGTGCCCAGGCTGGGTAAAAATTGGGATATATTGTATCATAGCCAAGGTAAACTCAGTGCAGGGAAGCAAATTATCAAGGGTTGTAGACTTCTGCAATGTTGGAGATGTAACAATCTTCTTATGACCAAAACTGCATTTGGTAGCAAGTGACCCCTAGGTTAGAATGGTACTCACATGATAGTAAGACAGCCAACCTTATTGATTATGTTATTGTAAACAGAAGACTGACAGGGTTGATTCAAGACCCTAGATTATATATGAGATTTATAAGATAAGAGTATATAACATCACCATATAGGAGTGTCTGGGATCATGCTAAAGCTTTAATGTAGGATTGGTAACTAGCTTCCATGAAGTTATGACGTTGGCAGACTCCAAGATGAGAATTTGTGAGAAACTTTCCAGGAATAGTTGAATATTACAATACTCTAAAACTTGACATTGCAAAAGAGGGATCGAATGATTTACAGAAACACAGCTTGTGAATTAGCAAATGGTGTCTTTGAGAGAAATGTTAGAAACTCAATGAAAATGTTTTAAGTTCAGTAGAATATAGGAGGAGTTTATATTAATATTTGAGGGGTAGATCATATGAGAATACGAGGCATGTAAAGAAAGTGGAAAATGCTTTAAAAATGAACAAATGAGTTGTAAAGTAGAAGAAATGAATAAAATTACAGAAACTATGGGGAGATGCATCTAGATGGTATAATAGTAAAATATTGTATTTGAAAATTACAAAATATTGTACTTAAAAACTGGAGAGAGAACAGTCAACGTTTCGCAAGTGCTCAGACAACACCAGGCTAAATCAGTAGCTGAACTATCAAGTAAAGCCACAAGTGAACCTAATTTAGTATGGAAAGTACTCAAAAGAGATAATTTAAAAGCCCATATTGCTGTCAAAATTACTAATGACCAGTGGTATGGTTACTTTAAAAGTGAATTTTCCGAGCCTGATCCATCATTGTCAAATCAATATGAAAGGGAGCTTGATGGTTGCTTAGGCCAATCAAATAATGAAATTAGTTTATTGTTACTTGATCTGCAGTCTGGCCTCTGTGCAAAGCATCTAAGACGTGGGTTCCCTCTCCTGATGAAGCATCTGACCTTACTCTTTCAGATGATATTCTGTTGTGGTATAGTTCCTAATTTGTTCGGTACTGGAACAATATCCCTGGTATTAAAAAGGGGAAAGCCCTCGGACAAGTGTTTTTCTCTCGGGCCGATTACGTTGGCATTGGTTTTGTGCAAAGTTTTTGAGTTACTAATTATTGACGAAATATCTGATAAGTATTATACACCAGATAACCAATTCAGCTTCAAAAAAGGAGTAGGCCATGACCATGCTTACCATTTGATTGCTAATTTATATGTAAAGGCTCAAGAAAATAATGAGGTATTATATTTTGCTGGGTTAGTCGTATCTAGAACTTTCGACACGGGTATACATCCGCATATCTTATTGACTGCTAATAAAAATTGAGTTAATATTTCTGTCATCAAATTGATACGTGTTTTCTATAAAAAGCTAAAATCCAGAGTTAAGGTCATCCTCTCACCTGATACGATGGAGCTCACTCCTTCAATTCCAGTAAAAAAGGAAATTAAACAGGATCCTTTTACTTCCCCACCCCTGTTTCATAATACCGTCATTGTGCCACAACATAGCGTTCTGACCCCATGTATATTTAAAGGTATTGATGTTTCGCTAGATAACTATGCTGATTACATCCTTGGTACTAGTAGAACAGCCTTTGGAGTGAAGGGAAATTTACGAATTCTCGATAAGAAGTATAAGGGTATCGGTCTTCGATTTAAAGAGAGTTAGACTGAGCTCCTGGTGTTCAATCGCCATTCAGATTGGCTGACAAATGTTTAGTTAGGTGAACATGTTATTAAAGCACATGACACACTAACTTATCTTGGTGTATCGATTGGGTTAAATCTTCGCGCCAAGCGTCAACTTTTGAAAGATTTTTTTTGCCAGAAAATCTAGAAATGCGTACGGTTTACTAGTTGTGTTGAGGTTTTAATTTAACCGCCGTATCTTAGCTAGTGTTTATAATACATTTGCTATTCCGCATTGGGGTAGTATTGAGTGTTCAGTATTGGGGTAGGTATAAATTTGAACTTAAAAAAGTTGTATGCATTTTAGGTAATGATGTGAACAGTTGCTCAGACACACAGATACAGAGAGTGAGAGGGACAAAAACAAATACAAACACACATATTCAGACAGACAAACAGACAAAGACAAACAGTGACACAAACCAACATCCGCCCAGACACACCGGCACAGAGAGTGAGAGAGACATAAAATACATACAAACACAGATTCAGACATACAAACAGACAAAGGCAGATGCTGGGACAAGGGAACACCAACCTAGGCACACAGGCACTGTGAGTGACAGAGACAAAAACAAATACAAACATACAGAATCAGACATACAAACAGACAAAGACAGACACTGGGACAAGCATACATCCAACCAGACACATAGGCAAAGAGAGTGAGGAAGACAAAAAAACATACATATTCAGACATACATAAAGACAAAGACAGACACGGGGACAAACAAGGACCCACCCAGACATACAGGTAGAGAAAGTGAGAGAGACAAACAAAACATACGAACAAACAGATTCAGAGAAATAAGGACAGAAACTGGGACAAAGAAACACCCGCCCAGATAAACAGGCAGAGAGAGTAAGAGAGACAAAAACAAATACAAACACACAGACTCAGACATACAAACAGACAAAGACAGACACTGGGATAATCAAATACCGACCCAGGCACACAGGCTTAGAGTG
Source organism: Artemia franciscana (assembly GCF_032884065.1). Classification (NCBI taxonomy): domain Eukaryota; kingdom Metazoa; phylum Arthropoda; class Branchiopoda; order Anostraca; family Artemiidae; genus Artemia; species Artemia franciscana. Next base: position 9,472,514 of record NC_088867.1, on the reverse strand, counting down.
TGAAAGAGACAAAAACACATACAAACGCACAGATTCAACATATAGACACACAAAGACAGACACTGGGACAATCAAACACCCATCCAGATATACAGGTACATAGAGTGATAGAGACAAAAACACATGAAACACACAGATTTAGAAATACAAACAAACAAAGACAGAGACTGGGACGAGCGAAATCCTGCCCAGACACAGAGGTACGGAGAGAGAACGAAAAAAACATACAAACAGACAGATTCAGACATACAAACAGACAAAGACTGACACTGGGACAAGCAAACACCCGCCGAGACATTCAGCCACAGAGAGTGAGAGATGGAAAACACATACAAACACTAAGATTCAGACATTGAAAATAGACAAAAACAGACATTGGGTACAAGCAAACAACCACCAAGACACACAGGCACAGAGAGTGAGATGGACATAAACCATATACAAACATACGGACTCAGAATTAGAAACAAACAAAGACAGACACTGGGACAAGTATCACCCGCCCAGATGCATAGGCACAGAGAGTGATAGAGACAAAAACACGTACAAACACACAACTTCTGACATAGAAAAAGATAAAGAATTAAACTGAGGCAATCAAACATCCGCCAAAACACACAGGCATAGAGAGTGAAATTGAAAAAACACATGAAAACACACAGATTCAGACATACAAACAAGCAAATACAGACATTGAGGCAGGCAAACACCCACCCAGACCAAAAGGCATAGAGAGTGAGAGAGACAAAAACACATACAAACACACAGATTCAGAAATATAAACAGACAAAAACAAAGATGTAGACAAGCAAACACCCGCTCAGACACATAGACAGAGAGAGAGAGAGAGAGAGAGAGAGAGAGAGAGAGAGAGAGAGAGAGAGAGAGAGAGGGGGGGGGGGCACCGCGCTAAGTGAACCTAAATAACATAACTAGGCTGTAGGTTGGCTTCAGGTACATGTTTGCAGGTAGAAATTGACTGGCTGTTTTCTTGTCTCTCTCACTTTTTCTGTGTGTCTGAGCAGGTGTTTGCTTGTCCCAGTGTCTGTCTTTGTCTGTTTGTATGGCAGAATCTGTGTATTTGTATGTTTTTTTCTCTTTTCTTCTTTGTGCCTCTCTAACTGGGTGGGTTTCCATTTTTCCCAGTGTCTGTCGTTGGATGCTTGTTTGTCTAGATCTGTTTGTTTTGTATGTGTTTTTGTCTCTCTCACTCTCTTTGCCTGTGTTTCAGGGTGGGTGTTTGCTTGCCCCAGTGTCTGTCTTCGTCTGTTTGTAGGTCTGAATCTGTCTGTTTTTATTTGTTTTCGTCTCTCTCACTACCTGTTTTTGTGTGTCAGGTTAGGTGTTTGCTTGTTCCGGTGCCTATATTTATCTGTTGGTATGTCTGAATGTATGTGTTTGTATTGGTTTTTGTCTCTGTCACTCTTTATGCTTTTGTGTCTGGGAGGGTGTTTTCTTGTCTCAGTGTCTTTCTTCATCTGTTTGTACTGAATGGCGTGTTCATATGAGTTTTTGTCTCTCTCATTCTCTGTGCCTGTGTGTATGGGGAATGTTTGCTTGTCTCATTGTGTCTCTTCGTCTGTTTTTATGTCTGAATATGCGTGTTTGTATGTGTCTTTGTTAGTCAAACTCTCAGTGCCTGTGTGTCTGGGTGAATGTTTGCTAGTTCTAGTGTCTGTCTTCATCTGTTTGTATGTATGAATCTGTGTGTTTGTATGTGTCACAGACAGTGACACAAACAAACATCAACCCAGACACACGGGCACAGAAAGTGAGAGAGATGGAAAATACATATAAACACAGATTCAGAGATACAAACAGACAAAGACAGATGCTGGGACAAGCAAACGCCCACCTAGGCGCACAGGCACTGAGAGTAAGAGAGACAAAAACGCATACTGACTCCAAAATTCTGACTCCAAAAAAATTGAAGTCCAAAAAAAAAATCTAAGTCCAAATGCATGTACGTCCCAAAGCTTTCTAAATGAAAAAAAAATCTCACAACAAATTATATCTTTCTAATAACAAAAATCAGACTAACGTATCTATATCATCTTAATTTCTTTTTTTTTAAATATAACAAGTGATTTTTTGTTTAAAGTATATTTTATGTTATTTTAAGACATAAAAAAAAGTTTAAAAATTTCAAAGTAAAAGAATATAAACAAATTAAAATAAAAAAATAAACTTAACAAATAATAAATACAAAAAGTGGGGCAAAAAGCTAGGGTTAGGGGCGTTGGGGGCTTTGAAGACTGGTACACAGATGACCAAAGACTGTCGCATTATTACTTAAAATGTATACAACTTTATTAATTTCAACTTTATACCTACCCCAATACTAAACAATATTTTCAAAAGACAAAATATCTATTCATATAATTGTCAGGACTTGAATATTAAATATTAAGCCCGAAAAAACTCTATGTAAAAAAATTGCTACAAACAATATTTTTCTAATAAGAAAAAACACGACTAACTTATCTATATCATCTTCATTTCATCTTTTGAAAATATCGCAACTGAATTTTATTTTCGTTTTAAGTATATTTTATGTCTACTTAACACATGTTAATTTCTAAATTTCTAACAAAAAATATAAAATATTAAAAATAACTTCAAAAAATAAATACAAAAAAGTGGGAAAAATAGTTTTGGGGAGGGACATTTGTTAAAGGTTGGTAAATCGATGACCAGGGGATGTCATATTATTGCTGAAAATACATACAACTTGATTAATTTCAACTTTATACCTTCCTCTATACTAAACAATATTTTAAAAAGACTAAACATTTGTTCATATAATTGTCATAACTTAAAAATTAAGCATTATAATAACTGGACAATGCTTTCATTTAATGAAGATCAAATATTTGCTAATTATTCTCAGGACAGAATATTATGCAAATTAACTAAGCGTCGTATACCTGTCTGTAAGTAGGTCAATGACCCAAATTGGATATTTTCTGTAGCTTTATTGCCTAAATATGGTTTTTAGCATAGGGCCCATCTTACCACCAGTTCTGATATCTTAACGGCAATTGTTTTGGGTATATTTTCACCAGGATTGAATTATCCAGAGAATAAATCCTTCAGATGAAGGATTTTTCCGCGCAGGATTAGTCAGATTTTATAGCACTACTTAAAAACTGATCAGAAATTAAATTCAAATACCAGTTTTTTTCAACTGAAAGTAAGAAGCAACATAAAAACTTAAAACGAACAGAGATTATTATGTATATGAGGGTGTTACTCCTCCGCAACACCTCGTTATTTATGCTAAATTTTAAATTCTGACCCAATCTTTTAAGAACGATTCCTGAAACACTCAGTTCGTTCAATTAGAACAATAAGAAGCTTTTTAAAGTACTAAAAGCCTTCAACGTAAAGAGCGAGATGGTGTGGAGGAGTAATCCCTTCATATCCGTAATAATTTATGTTTGTCTTAAGTTTTTATGTTGCTCCTTACCATCAGTTGAAAAAACTTGTTTTTTTAAAATTTAATTGTAGGTTTAAGACCGATATTTTTTAACAAAGGAAAAAAGGAGAGAGAACAAACAATCTAGAAGTTTTAGATTGAATTATTTTCTTTTCTTAGGGTGATATTTTGTGAGATAAGGTTAACTGAATTGTCCCCATTCTGTAATTTATATTTTCATCCTTTTGACGGAAAATCCATACTTAACCAACCATACTTAATTGATCTTAACGACTTGTTTGATCAAATCTTTTGTTGTAACGAACTGTAAGTAAGGAGTGACTCGTGCTAATACTAGCCCTTACTCTATAAAAGGGATTTTGACAATAAATGAATTGGCTCTCAGTGGTGGTGGTAAGTACGTTTGATGCAATAAATTTATATTACCCTCCAAAGATTACGAACTTAAAGAAATAATACCGGTTTTTGAAAAAGCCATCTCCTGCAAAAAAAGACATTACTAGTAATCTTGACAACACCGATACTATCAGATTCAGCTAGTAAGAGAACCCCAATGTAGAAGCGTTATTTCTCAGTATACACAAATGTAAAATTTCGATTTTCAAACAGTTGGTGGTAACGAGCTGTAAGTAAGGGGCGATGCGGCTCAATATCAACCGAAACTCTAAAAACAGTATCAAAAGAATTGGATTTCAGTTTTTATTCAAAATGTATAAAATTCATCCAATTTAACGGTACCCATCAAAAGTTACAAGCCTGAGAGAGTTTGCCTAGTTCTTGAAAAGGAGGGAAATGCCCCCAAAACATGTAGTGACCTTAATGAAAATTACACCATCTGATTCAGGGTACCAGACAACACTGCTGCAGAGGTTTCAAGCTCCTATATACAAAAATATGGAATTTTGCATTTTTACAGTTCGTGGTAACGAGCTGCAAGTAAGGAGTGATGCGGCTCAATAGTAACTGAAACTCTTAAAAACAGAGTCTTGGTAACAGTAGATATATCGAAGGAATCTAATTTCGATGCTTATTCAAAATAAGTAAAGTTCATCAAAGTTAATTGTACTCATCAAAAGTTCTGAGCCTGAAACAATTTGTCCAAATATTGAAAAAGAGGGGAAATACTCCCAAAATATCAAATGGTCTTAATGGAAATCACTCCATCAGATTCAGCATACCTGAGAACCCTACTGTATGGTTTTTTAGCTAATATGTACAAAATGTGAAATTTAGCATTTTTTGCCAGAAGGAAGATCACGGATGTGTGTTTATTGTTTTTTTTCAGAGGTGACTATATCGAACCAGTGATTGTAGAAGATCGAAAAAGGGCTCATTTGACCGAAAATCAAAGCTTCTAGTGGTCTTTTTAAGCTATTAGAAATATTGGAGGGCAGCTAGCCCTCATTTCACGCTCATTTTTTCACCTAAGTCACATGATTAATATTTTGAGATGCCATTTAGTTCACATATTCGATAAATCTAATAGTTATATTGTTGAAGATGACTTAACCCCCCACAGTCCCGGGGGAAGGGCTGCAAATTATGAACATTGTCCATTGTTTAAATATAGTATTGGTTATTGGGAAGTATACAGATGTTTTCAAGGAGATTTTTCCGGTGAGGGTACACGGAGGATTTTTCCATGGAGGAATTTTTCTTGCGTAGGGAATTTTCCATTGAGGAGGAACCGGATTTCCCAGCATTATTTAAAAAACGACCACAAATTAAATAAAATGCAAGTTGTTTCAACTGAAGTTAAGGAGCAGCATTAAAACTTAAAGGAAACAGAAATTATTACGTATAATCACTGGGCCACACCCTCGTCATTACATCGCTCTTTACGCTAATTTTTTAACTTTTAAAAGAGGTAATTATTCTCATTAAACGGCATTTGTGATTCAGGAGATATTCTTGAAGAATTGTGGACAAGGGGGTGACCCCACTTATATACATAATAATTTCTGTGTGTCTTAAGTATTAATGTTGCTCAGTATTTTCATTTGAAAAACAACGTTTTCAGGTGAATTTTTCTGGTGGAGGCGGGAGCTAAGTGGGAGGATTATTCCATGGAGTAATTGTTCATTGGGGAAGTGAATTTTCCATGGAAGGGGCCAGATTTCCAAGCATTATCTAAAAAACAATCAGAAATTAAAGAAACAAATTTTTTTCTACTGAATGTAAGGATTACTATCAAAACTTAAAACAAACAGAAATTATTTCGCATAGGAGGGCGGTATTCCCCTCGTCAATATCTCAGTCTTTACGCTAAAGTTTTTTCCACTAATTTTAAAAGAGGTTTTTTATTCTAATTAAATGGTCTTTGTAATTCATGATTCATTTTTAAAGGATTGGGACAAAATTAGCGTAAAGAGCAAGGTATTGATGAGGAGGTGACCCCCTCGTATACGTAATAATTTCTGTTCGTTTTGAGTTTTAATGCTGCTCCTAACTTTTTGTAATTTAATTCTGACAAGATGATAACAGATGCATGATTATTTTTTTCCCAGAGCAGGAAATAATTTTTCCTCAGCGAACCAACAGTCCTGGAATAATTATCAGGTTGGAGGCTGATATGAAGGAAAATTGAAAGTTCCAATGCCCCATTTAAGTAGCGAAAAAGGTTCTGCAACAGTAAAATCGTGTTGTATGCCAGTACGCAGCTCAAAACAGCAATTTCCATTCAACGGATGTTGGTTGGAGGAATCCTCCCGAAGAGGACCAACATCCATTGAATGGAAATTTCTCTGAAGGACTATAAATTTAAAATCTCAAATGAATATATATTAAATCTCCCAAGATCTGAGGCAGCAATTCTCGTTGTACATTTGTTTCTAAACATACAACCAAGAAATTTCTCTAAATGTGGGGGTATGTGCTACCAGTTAGCAGGAATTCCTGCAAACAGGAGTTTAAATGGAGTTATCTATAATTTTCTATGGATAAACATCTTTGAATATTTTCTTGTTCCTTGGCTAGGCATCGCCCCCCTACACGCCTGCTGTCATCGATTTTTACTATCTCTATATAAAAAGATGTGTTCGAATAACTCAACTTGAAAACTAGGATATTATAACCCAATAGCTTATTTTGGTATTTCAGATCCCCTTTGCTGTAATTTTCAATTTAAATGTCAGAAGTTTTGGGGATGAATAAGGGAGCGGTGGTGCTCTCACATATTAAGCGAGTCTTGGACCAAACAGCTTGTAGTAAAAAAAAAAAAATCATTAAAGACCAGGGGACTGTCAAAATAAAAAGAAACTCTAAAAAATAAAGGTTAATATATAGGTGCAAAAGCAAAATATATTCTTTATGATAATTCTAGATATACAGCATGTGCCAATTTCAAGTCTATCGTCAAAAGCTATTAGTATGACAATTTGCATAAATTTTAGAAAAAGGAATTGAACTCCCCTAAAAAGGGCTGCCATTTTTGGCACCCCTTTTTAAATATTAAAATTATTACCTATACATTTTATTAGCTATAAAATATGATTTTTTTTGTTTTTTCCGGATAAGGGTATGCACACAAGTCATCCATACTCCATACTCGTAGACTATTAAAAGAGGGATTGAAGAAAGATTGGAAGGAAAGCTTAGAGATCTAAGACCATTTAAATAAAAAATGTGGTCTTGTTTGGCCCAAGCAGTGCCCAAATGTGATACCCAGCAAAATTTCTGAGAACATTTGCTGAATGCAGGACATACTGCAGGATAACCTTATGAGGCTAAGGAACCATAGATTATATGGCTTATATTTATTTCTTTAATTTTTTTTCGGCGAGAAATTGATTTTTGATATTTATTTTATTAGTTTTTATTACATAATAAATATACGTATATTTTTGAGTTGTTTAATTGCATTTATTGATATTGATTGCTATAGTCGTTCATCCTCAGGAGTTGTTTCTTCTTGGACGGCGACTTGTCAAATCATTAGATTGTGTATTGTTTTTCCTGTTTAATGGAGTTTAATCCAATCCAATTCAAATTGAATTATTGTTCGGGTACGCGCACATACATTTTTCCAGTCCAATAGGCCGCACAGGCATGTAGTGTACCATTCATTCCTAAACATAAAAATCTATCTATATATATAAAAATAATATTCAATAAAAATGAACTCTTATTACCGTTTCTCCAGCAAAACTAAAGACAATAGTATCGCAGAGTTACAGGTTCAAATATTTTCCTTGCAGTCCAGGAAAATAGTAATTGTTTCCAAATTTTGCAGATAAAAATATATATTTGAATTAAGCAGTCTGTGTTCTTTTCTTATAAATTGTTTCCTAGATCACATTGTATTTCTTTGTATATAAGCTTCATCAAAGAAACTAGAACTGTGGTAATTTGAAAAACCCCACGTAACATTTTTTTTCTTACAAGATTGGAAAAGTTTTCCTAGTTTAATTTTAAAACTTAGCGACATTTATCTGCAGACTCTGTTGTCCTCTTTATAATATCTCTCCGCTCTTCCGTATATTATTTAGTAATTGAGATTATTCTAAGCTCCTCCTTTTCCAAATCACAGATTATTCTTTTCATTCTTTTAAAATCTTTATATATCTTTTCTTACTCACTGAAATAGTCCATAAATTGAATTTTTATGTTCAGAATTGTTATACCATATCTTTAATGCTTAAAACACCTTCCTTGTACTATTAAAGGCATATTAATATAAAGAAGAATCTAAATCACATTTTTTAGCTTTTCCTGTTTCCTGTGAAATCCTCGTTTTTTTCTTATAACATGATATGATGTCTTTTAAATTGCCGTAGCCAACTTATTGACTACAGAATCAATTGAAAAGATTTTTCATGCAATCCTAGACATCATCTAGGATACTGTTAGAATCTTTTCTATAAGGTTCAATCTTTTCATACAGTATACAGTATAATACAGTATAAAGTATTACTACATACAGTATGACTATTTAATACAGTATTACAGTACAATAAAAACAAGTATCAAGTATAGAGGCAGTCTTTAGAGTAGCGAGAACTGAAAAAGGGGTTCTCGCCACTGTAACCCCTAACCCCTTTGTCACATGCGGACTGCACCAAATCCGCCAAGGCTCTTACTCATTACAGTACTTCAGTTTAGAAGCACGAGAAGTTAAATCAACTTTCTATCCTTTTTTTTAACGAAAAAAGCAAAATGAGTGTCCAGTAGGTAGCAGATCCCCTTTAATAATTCATGTCAGTCCACTTGAATAAATTACAAAATTATACAGTACATAGCATCAATTCAGGTGGCTGTCCGAAGAAAGACATAAAAGCGCTTGATAGTGCGCATCCACGTGCATAAAAACCATTAAAAATTCACAACACATACATAACAGTGGAAACTCTGTCTTCAAATGTTATTAATATGTGAAATTTTCAATAAGCTATCTTTGGTAAACTTACTAGGGCTTCCCAAAACGGAGGAACAGAGGAAGAAATATTTTCTTATAGGTCATATCGTCAGGTTGTAGATCTCCTTTAACAATGGGCATTACGTCTTCAGATGTTGTTAATTAGATTAAAAGGAAAATCGGTTGTGAACTATATTGTGAAATTCATTGTTGTGAACTTGCTTGGGCTTTTGACGGGTAGAGGAATAGAGGAGGAAATATAATACACTTGGTTTAATTGGCCTTGTATTCCGCTTCAACTTACATAGAGAAACTAATTCAAGCTGAAATTCCAGGTATTGTTTTAGCATAAGAAGATAATAACAGCATAGCATAATAGTAGATGTAGTAATGTCAATAATAGTAGTAGAAAGTACTAGTTTCAGCCGAACTCTCAGCCGTTCTTGGGATATTACTCATTCACTGTTTTGACAACCTCTATGTTTTGAACTAGTTTTACAGCCCTATCAACTTTTCCTGACAATTCCAGCTGAATAATCTAAGCTGTTTGTGAGATACTGCTGATATGTCATTTTTAAATCCTTCATCCATAGAGCATGTTTTAGCAATATTAGTATTTGTAGTAACAGCAGTATTAGTAGGGGCAGTGGGAGTAGTACTAACAGTATTGGTAGTAGTATTCAATTAATACCTTTAGGCATAAAGCAAGTAGTTCAAGAAGCAATTGAAATCAGACTTAAGATTAATAATAATATTTCCTTAAATAGGGACTTGGAAGAATATTCACTAAATGTTCTATGCAAAAATTTAATTAAAAATGACCTTACGAAATATTATAAAAAACCTATAGATATTAACACAGAACCTGTTACAAATAGACCTATTTAATCAGCAGCCAAAAAAGCAAGGTTGACATTAAAAACGTATTTTTAAACAATTATCTTTCATTTCAATGAATTGCCTCGTTTCATCACAAGCTATTTATCAGTCCTGGTTGAACTTCGCTAAGGTAAGGATGCTGAAACTATTTTGAAAAACTTTAGTTTTATTGATTTTATTTTGTTGTAAGTTTTTTCTTCTTATATATATATATATATATATCAGTATTCATTCAGTCTTCCAAGTACAAACACCTCTTTCGACTTATTGGATTTAAAGAATGTTTTGGACTTGTATTAATTAAGTGCTTTGAGCTTAAATTGTTTCAATGACCGCAGGTAATTCAGTTATCATTTCATAATATTTGCTATGGTTCGACTTGACTTAGATTCAGAGTGAATATATATTTTTTTTTATTTTAAACCGGCATTAGTTCAGTGGTTTGAACTCGGATTATTTCAATGATAATTTATTCCGAATTAACTGACGCTTGATTACGAGCTTGGCTCACCCCTGCACTGATTTTCGGACTTTTTACTGCGGCCTGATTAGCAGTGAAAATGGATAAAAATAATATCGTTTGGAGTGCGTGCTTGAACTTTGTGTCGAGGCCATTGCTCGCTGGCATAAAACACCAGCTGATCAGCTATTTTTCCTCCTCAACGCCCCGCCCTTTACGCTAAAGTTATTACTGTTTTAAAAAGTACAGTTAAGAGAAAGCTTTAAACTTTAGCGTAAAGAGCGGAAAAGCCCCTTTCATATACGGAGTAATTTCTGTTCGTTTCAAGTTTTAATCGTTTTAAGTTTAATTAAGTTCCTTACTTTCAGTTAAAAAACTTGTTTTTCTTATTTAAGTATAAATTTGCGAAATGCCTCTTACGGCTTCCACCATGGACAAGTAACCGTATTGTGACAAGTCGGTATGGGATTATCGACCCTAATGAAGCGATCATAGCCCAGATCGCCAGATATAACTTTAATATTGGTACTCATCCTTGGGCAATTATTTTGTGGCAATAATTTTTTTTTGTAGTTAGATATCCATTTGTTCTTTATTTTTCTTGTGTTTATGTATTCTTTTGTAGTGTATTTTTCGCTTTTTCAAACAGTTCGTGATAACGAACTTTAGTAAGGAGCGACCCGGCTCAATAGCAAACGAAACTTTAAAAAGTGGATTTTGATACCGATAGTTACATCAAAAGAATTACATTTTAATGATGATTTTAAATATGGAAGTTTCATTAAGATTAGTCTTACCCATCAAAAGTTACGAGCCTGAGAAAATTTGACTCATTTTAAAAAATAAAAGAAACATCCCCTAAAAGTCATACAATCGTAACGAAAACCAAACCTTCAGATTCAGCGTATCAGAGAACGGTGTTATAGAAGTTTTAAGCTCATATCTACAAGAATGTGGAATTTCGCATTTTTGGCCATATTTTTTTGTTTATTTATTTTTGTTTTTGTTTTTTTTTCTAGGGGTGATCGTATCGAATCAGTGGTCTTATAATGTCACGAGAGGACTCTTTCTAACGGAAATTAAAAGTTCTAGCCCTTTTTGAGTGACCAAAAAATTGGAGGGCACCTAGGCCCCCTCCCGCGCTCATTTTTTCCAAAAAGTCACCAGATCAAAATTCTGAGATAGCTATTTCATTCACCATAGTCAAAAAACCTAATAACTATGTCTTTGGGGACGACTTACTCCCCCACTGTCCCCGTGGAAGGGGCTACAAGTTACAAACTTTGACCTGTGTTTGCATATAGTAATGGTTATTGGGAAGTGTATAGTCGTTTTCAGGGGGATTTTTTTTTGGTTTTTGGACAAGAGTTTAGGAAGGGGGTTACGTGGGAGAATCTTTCCATGGAGGAATTTGTCATGAGGGAAGAGAATTTGAATGAAGGGTGCGCAGGATTTTCTAGCATTATTTAAAAAAAAAACAATGAAAAAATAAATATGAAAAGTTTTTTCTGCTGAAAGTAAGGAGCAGCAAAAAAACTTAAAAGGAATATAAATTATTACGCATCTGAGGGTTTCCCGTCCTACTAATACCTAGCTCTTTACGCTAAAGTATTTTTAGTAATTTCAACTATTTATTATACGGCCTTTGTTATTCAGTGGTCATTCTTAAGGAATTGGGAACAAATTTAAGCTTTAATGCATAGAGCAAGGTATCGACGAGGGGTGAGTCCCCTCATATACGCAATAAAAACATACGAATATAGAACTTCGTTACGTAAGTTAATTCTTGAGTTACGTATATTTTTTACTAACGAAAACATTCGTAAAAAATTAAAAAGTTCTAGTTGCCTTTTTAAGTAATCGAAAGCTGGGGGGCAACTAGGCCTCTTCCCTTGCTCCTTTTTTTAAATCTTCCGATTAAAACTATGAGAAAGCCATTTATCCAAAAAAAAGTAATATGTCAACTTCGTTTTAATTATTTATGTGCAGAGAGCCAAGATCAAAACATGCATTAATTCAAGAACGTCCAGAAATTAAAAAAAAGAAAAAAGTTTTTTTAACTGAAAATAAGGAACGACATTAAAACTTAAAACGAAAAGAAAATTTAGGGTATATATATATATATATATATATATATATATATATATATATATATATATATATATATATATATATATATATATATATATATATATATATATATATATATATATATATATATATATATATATATATATATATATATATATATATGCAAAAGGAAAAATTTAATGGTTCTAGCTATTCTATCACATGCATCAGCATAAATCTAAATAATCGGAAAGCTCTAGTTTGCTTTGTCCAACCACAAGTGAACTATTTATCAATGCCTGTTCCAAAGAAAACGAGGTCATTATTTTGACACCACTTTTTCCTCGTGTATGGGGAAGTTTTTAGTTTATTATAATAGAAGTAGACATCGACAATTTCTGAGAGAGAGAGAGAGAAGAAGGAATTTTTTACCCGTGTCAACTGAGTTGAATTAACTCGGTTACGGTAATTAGATTAGTTAAAATAAAGAGACTGACTAATTAATTAATTCTTGAAAATTACAACTTTAGAGGGAAAAGTTTTACTTTTAAAAGTATTTTCAGTTAGTTAAAGAAATATTTATAAAAATATAAATTTCTGTAAATAATCCATAAGTCATGATGTCTGAGCTGTAAATGTTGTGTTTTTCAAACAGTTCGTGGTAACGAACTGTAAGTGAGGAGCGACACGGCTTATTAGTAACCGAAACTCTTAAAAAACTGATTCTTGATTTTAATAGACACATCTTATTTTGATTCAAAGGAAGCTTATTTTGACGATTCCAAATATATAAAATTAATCAAGTTTAATGTTACTCGTCAAAAGTTACGAACCTGAGGGAATTCACTTGATTTTTCGAAAAAGGGGGGAGTCCCTCATAAATGTCAATATATCTTAATGAGAATCAAATAATCAGATTCAGTCTATCAGAGAACCCTACCGCAGAAGTTTGAAGAGCCTATAAAAAAAATTTGAATTTTGTATTTTTTTGCCAGAAGAAAAATCACTTATGTGTAGTTATTTGTTTTGCTTGTTTTTCCCCCAGGCCGGATCGTACCAAAACAATAGTCCTAGAAGATCAGGAGAGGGTGTATTCAAAATGAAATTCAAACTTCTAGTGTCCTTCTTATGTAGCAAAGAAGATTGGAGGGAAACTAACCCCCCTCCCAAGCCCCTTTTAACCCCAAAGTTGCCTGATCAAAAATAGGGGGTTGCCCCCTTTCTCAATACCTTACTCTATACGCCAAGATCTGACCGTTTGTAATAATTTCTTTAAAAACAACTCCTGAAACACAATGACACTTTAATTAGAATAGGAAGTTATTTTACACACTTACAATAAAAGTTCTCGGTTAAAAATCCATTTTTTAAAACAGCCTTCGCATCAATACTTCTTAACGAAAATTTCAGCCAAGACTGTGTGATAAAGGCTAACATTTTGCAAGCTAAAAAGGTTCATTCATTTCACTAACTGTATTTATTAAGAATTGGATATATTTCTTATTGCGAAATTTACCTTCTCTGCAGCTAATCTGATAGTTCTCTTTGGAATGGGCTTGTTTTTATTTGTTCCTATGTTTTATTTTGAATTAGCTTATTTTCTATAATTAATTTTGCGTACATAGGGTTGAGTTTGTATTCACACAAGTCTCTACTTAGGAATGTATTACTATTTAAGTTTCGTTTGATTTCGATGATTTCGTTTTGATTTTGGTTTTCGATGATTTCATTTGATTTCGAACCCTATGTGCACAAAACTAATTGTAGAAAATGAGTTAATTCAAAATAAAACATAGGAACAAATAAAAACAAGCCCAATCCAAAGAGAACTACAAGATTAGCTGCAGAGAAGGTAAATTTCGCAATAAGAAATCATTCCAATTTTTAATAAGTACAGCTGGTGAAATGAATGGACCTTTTAGCTTGCAAAATGTTAGCTTTTATCACACAGTCTTGACTGAACTTTTCGTTAAGAAGTATTGATGCGAAGGCTGTTGTAAAAAATGGATTTTTAACCGAGAACTTTTATTGTAAGTGTGTTATTATTTATTATTTTCTTTGCTGAAGACGGCCCTTAGATAGAGGGCCAACATATTCAAATAGGTTTTGTTCGTTCACTGTCTTGGGGAAAAAAGTCCTCATTATTCCCTCTTCTGTATTTGTATTATGGAAAGGCAGTGTGGTCTCCGTCATTATAAACATAACAAAGAAAAAAACATATGAAAAACGTTGCACACAAACAGAAAGAAGAAAATTGAAAGAAAAACTCGATATTTCGACAAACCCTAATAGGTGCATGTTAGCTTAAATATTATTTTTCTAATGACTTTTTATTTTTAATTTCTTTTTGTTATTCCATTTGTGGCTGTTGTAGGATATGATGATGCATTAATAGTAACTTTTATTCATTTAAATTTTCATGTTTTGGCTCAATACGCTCAAATTCAACTTGTGTTATGGTGACAATTATAATTTTATTAGAATGAAGTAAATGTTTGGTAATTGTGAATTCTTTATGTTATTGCCGCTTAAAATATGCAAAATTAAAATTGAACTCCTTTCTATTTTGTCAAACCCTATATGTTACAGAAAGTGCTCCTCCAGATTGAAAAAATTCTATAAAACATATAGAATATTTAAGGGGCGTTCTTACGCGGGGCGTAAAGAACACCCCGCTCTTTACACTAAAGTTCTTTTTAAGGGGCGTTCTTACGCGGGGCGTAAAGAACGCCCCGCTCTTTATGCTAAAGTTTTTTACTGTTTCAAAAAGTAGAATTAAGAGAAAGAGTCAAACTTTAGCGTAAAGAGCGGGGTGTTGATGAGGAAGCAGCCCTTTCATATACGAAGTAATTTCTGTTCGTTTTAAGTTTTAATGTCACTCCTTACTTCCCGTTAAAAAAAAACTTGTTTTTTTTTATTTAATAATAATAAGACACAAAAACGTACCTATTATGGGGGAAAATAAATCATTAAACATTTCTTATGATAGTGGCTAAGGCTTTTGGCTCATGGGTACTCTCACATGCTAAATTTGACGGCGTATTTCTATCGATGATTGACATAACCGGAACGGATCCGCTCTCTTTGGGGTAGTTGGGGGGGGGGTATTAATTCTAAAAAATTAGAAAAAATGAGGCATTTTTAACTTACGAACGGGTGATCGGATCTCCATGAAATTTGATATTTAGAAGGATATCGTGTCTCAGAGCTCTTATTTTAAATTCCGACCGGATCTGGTGACATGGGGGGGGGAGTTGGGAGGGGGAAACCTAAAAACTTGGAAAACACTTAGAGTAGAGGGATCGGGATGAAACTTGGTGGGAAAAATAAGCACAAGTCCTAGATACATGATTGACATAACCGGAAGGGATCCGCTCTCTTTGGGATAGTTGGGGGAGGGGGTTAATTCTGAAAAATTAGACAAAATGAGGCACTTTTAACTTACGCATGGGCGATCGGATCTCAATGAAATTTGATATTTAGAAGGATAGCGTGTCTCACAGCTCTTATTTTAAATCCCGATCGGATCTGGTGACATTGGGGAGAGTTTGGGGTAGGGAAACCTAAAATCATGGAAAACGCTTAGATTGGAGGGATCGGGATGAAAATTGGTGGGAAAAAATAAGCAGAAGTCTTAGATACGTGATTTACATAATTGGAACGGATCCGCTCTATTGGGGGGGGGGTAATTATTAAAAATTAGAAAAAATGACGTATTTTTAACTTACGAAGGAGTGATCGGATCTTCATGAAACTTCATATTTAGATTGACCTCGTAACTCAGATCTCTTATTTTTAATCTCAACCGGATCCAGCGTCATTGGGGGGGCAGTGGGGGGGGGCAGAAATCTGCCCCCCAAGCGTCATGGGATGGGAAGAATAAAAACCTGTCTAAGATACGTGACTGGCATAACCGGACCGGATCTGCTCTCTTTGGTGGAGTTTGGGGGGGGGGTTAATTTTGAAAATTGAGGTATTTGTAACTTACGAAAGAATGACCAAACCTTAATGAAACTTGATATTTAGAAGGATCTTGTGCTTTAAAGCTCTAACTTTGAATTCTGACCGGATTCTGTGATATTAGGGGGAGTTGGAGGGGGAAACCGGAATTCTTGGAAAATGTGAAAATTGGGGTATTTTTATCTTACGAATAGGTGATCGGATCTTAATGAAATTTGATATTAAGAAGGAATTTTATGTCTCAGAGCTCTTATTTCAAATCTCGACCAGATCTTTTGACATAGGGGGGAGATGGGGTGTGGCGAATCTTGGAAAACACTTGGAGTGGAGGAATCGGAATGAAGCTTGGTGGATAGAATAGGCAAATGTCCTTGATATGTGAATGGGTGTTTCTGGACGTGCTAGGACGATGAAAATTGGTAGGCGTGTCAGGGAGCTGCACAAATTGACTTGATAAAGTCGTTTTCCCAGATTCGACCGTCTGGGGGGCTAAAGGGAGAGGAAAAATTAGAAAAAATTAGGTATTTATAACTTACGAGTGGGTGATTGGATCTTAATGAATTTTGATATTTAGAAGGACATCGTGACTCAGAGCTCTTATTTTGAATCCTGACCGGCATTAAGCCTCTGATTTTCCTTATAAATCCATGTATTGATTCTTAGAATTTTGTTATAGCTCATACCATATGAGCTCTTGGCTCGTAGCTCTTCTTGCCTCATCACAAGTGCCATAAAAGCTCTTAGCTCTTGTTTAATATTAAATAAAAAAAACTAATTTTTTTAGCTGAAAGTAAGGAGCGACATTAAAACTTAAAACGAGCAGAAATTACTCCGTATATAAAATGGGTTGTCCCCTCCGCAATCCCTCGCTCTTTACGCTAAAGCTTTTAATTGTTTTAAAAAGTAGAATTGTGGCAAAGAGTCAAACTTTAGCGTAAAGAGCGAGGGATTGCGGAGGGGACAACCCATTTTATATACGGAGTAATTTCTGTTCGTTTTAAGTTTTAATGTCGCTCCTTAGCCTACTTTCAGCTAAAAAAATTAGTTTTTTTTATTTAATTTCTGAACGTTTTTGAATTAATGCATGTTTGGTTTTGGCTCTCCGCACATAAGTTATTAAAATGAAATTTGTATATTAATTCTTTTTTTTGGCTAAATAGCTTTCTCTTAGTTTTAATCAGACGATTTTGAGAAATAAGGGGTGGAGAAGGAGGCCTAGTTGCCCTCCAATTTTTCGGTTGCTTAAAAAGGCAACTAGAACTTTTAATTTTTAACGAGCGTTTTTATTAGTAAAAAATACACGTAACTTATAAATTAGCAACTTACGTAACAAACTTTCATAATCTTATATTTTTATTATGTATACAAGGGGGTTTGTATCCTCGTTAATACCTCGCTCTTTAAACTAAATCTTAAGCTTTGTCCCAATTCTTTAAGAATGACCCCTGAATCAGAAAGGCCGTAGAATAAATAGTTGAAATTACTAAAAATACTTCAGCATAAAGAGCGAGGTATTCATCTCCTCCTAAATACCTCGCTCTTTATGCTAAAGTATTTTTAGAACCCCTCTTATGCGTAATAATCTCTGTTCGTTTTAAGTTTCAATGCTACTCCTTCCTTTCATTTGAAAAAACGTTTTCATGTTTATTTTTCATTGTTTTCTTATAATAATCTAGAAAATCATGCGCCCTTTTCCTTGAATTTTTCTTCCCCCATGACAGATTCCTCCAAGGAAAGATCCTCAAACATAGCCCCCTCCCCTCAGCCCCACCCCCCAAACAAAATAAAATCCCCCTGAAAACGTCTGTACACTTCCCAATAACCATTACTATATGTAAACACCGGTCAAAGTTTGTAACTTGCAGCCCCTCCCCCAGGGATTGTGGGGGAGTAAATCATCCCCAAATACATAGTTATTATGGTTTTCGACTATGCTGAACAAAATGGCTATCTCAAAATTTTGATCCGTTGACTTTGGGAAAAAAATGAGCGTGGGAGGGGGCCTAGATGCCCTCCAATTTTTTGGTCACTTAAAAAGGGCACTAGAACTTTTCATTTCCGTTAGAATGAGCCCTCTTGCGACATTCTAGGATCACTTGGTCGATACGATGACCCCTGGAAAAAAAACAACAAATAAACACGCACCCGTGAGTTGTCTTCTGGCAAAAAATACAAAATTCTACATTTTTGTAGATAGAAGCTTGAAACTTTTACAGTAGGGTTCTCTGTTACGCTGAATCTGATGGTGTGATTTTCGTTAAGATTCTATGACTTTTAGGGGATGTTTCCCCCTATTTTCATAAATAAGGCAAATTTTCTCAGGCTCGTAACTTTTGATGGGTAAGACTAAACTTGATGAAACTTATATATTTAAAATCAACATTAAAATGCGATTCTTTTGATGTAGCTATTGATATCAAATTTCAATTTTTTAGAGTTTTGGTTACTATTGAGCCGGGTCGCTCCTTACTACAGTTCGTTACCACGAACTGTTTGATAAGCTTGATACTGATGTTACATATTGATAGTTTCCAAAATTATCATGGTTAATGATTTGCAACCTGTTAGGAATCGTGATATCTCCTAGTTACCAATAGTTTTCAATTATAGTTACGCAACACAACAATTCCTGTAGGCCCCTTTGTATGAAGGCTCGAGGGAAATTTCAATCCGGTGTCGAGTTTCTTTCGTGTTAAGAGAGTACCTTTTAAGAGGTACTAACAGTATTTGAAAAGTGATTTGTGAAGATAAGCTATTATGTAAATTCACACGTGTTATGATTCTTCGCATCAACTAAAATTGCATTCTCAAAAGATTGTTACATCTTTGGGTCTTTCAAAATAATAAAAGATCAAAAGTGTAAGAAAATTTAATTTAGATGAAATTTAAGCTAATTTTTTTCTTTGAATATAAACTTAGCTAATTAAATACAAAAGTTAATTTCAGTAGATGAGATAGTTTTTCTTCTGGAGAGGAAGGAGAGCAGGAGCCTTATCGCTAAGGTTAAAGAACGGTTCTTATTGAGGAAGCATGCGGGTGTGTCGATCAGTGAAGCTAGAGCCTTACTTCATGCTAGTTAAGAATCTTTTCTGTCAAAAAGAAATATATTCTATGTTTGTTTATTTCCTTTTTATTAATTAAACAAGATTAAACATTAAAAATTCAAGGAAAAGTCTTTTTAAAGTTCTTTTTTAGAATGAACTCCAGTTCTTTTATTTCACACAGTTACACCACGTGTTAATTGTAGTTTACCTTTCGCTTTTATTTAAAAGACTAAAATATTGGAATAAAAAACAAATTTCTTGATAAATTTGAATTTATGAAAATCAATATTTTTTTTTTAATAAGTTGGCATTCCAGAGTGTTTCGTTGAACGTTTCTTGTAACAACTGTGATAAAAATGTTATAATCAAAATAAAAAAATATGAAGGTTAAGATAACTGATATAAAAATAGCTCTGCTTGTTCATTTGCCTGTGTTGGGTATTCTTGAAAACTGAATTTATAATCACTCATGGTTTTCTTTTAAATAACTTTGCATGATAAAGTGTTTTGTTGAACTTGGATGTGTTAGACTCTACAAAAAAAAGTTAATAATCTAAATACAATAAGTAATTTATAGCTTACAAATTAACATAGTATTTAAGAAGTTAAAAATAAATAAAGAGGTACTTTTCGCTTCTTGTTCAAGTCCTTCGGTTAATTTTTCCTTGAATGGAGCACCTGGATCAGGAACTACAGAAGTACTTTGGTGAAAATGAAGGGTCATTTGTGAAGTAATGTATACTAATGAAGTTTTATTTGGTGTAAATATATTGAAAGCCTGTAAAATCTTTCAATAAGACAGTTTTAAAAAAAAACTTTTAAAATTAAATAAAGTCAGAAAATTCAGCTCCATATCCGAAAGTCCTAAACAATGAAAAAAAAACAACAACAAAAAAAACAGGCAAAACAAAACGTATAAAGAAAACATAGCAGACACTTAAAAAAACGAAAGGGAAAGTCATTTTTAAACAAGATCTAATTTAGTAAAGTAGCTCTTCACCATATTGGATCTCGCTGGCAATTGTGCTCTCCTTTGGTATTTCTTTTTTTTCAGTTGATGATGGCTTCCAAAATATTGGCCAAAATATGAAATTCGAACTTTAGCGAAAAGGGTAAAAGTGTTTTTTAAATTTATAATATGAAAGACCGGGGCAACAAATAAACACTATCTTTGTATTTGCAAATATATTGTCAGGGGCTCATTAATTTAAGCCTAAAATATTTTCAGCAATGAAAAATATTACTTAACTCTTCCAAAAACAAAATACACTACCATATTAAGATAGGGCAGGTGCTTCAAGAAATTTGACTTCCACACATGGAAGCCAGTTCAGCAAATACGTCTCAAAAGTAGAATCAAATATACGTCATAATTTATAGCTTACTTATTACTTGTGCTTAGGGCCCTCACTCCACAAAAGACCCCCCCCTCAATAAAATGGGTTCGTCATGATTTTCATTTATTTTCATTAATAGTTATAAAAAAGTAAAGAGTTATAATGTAAAAGTCTTAACATATAAAAGTTATAAATCACATAACAAAGTTATAAAATTACATAAGGAATGTTTTTTGTAGTTATTTTCCGTGTGTGGGTGGACCAGTAAGTAAAAAATATGATACCCCGTTGCATATACCTTTCTCCATTGCGTCAGACAATTTCTGGGGATGGTTCAAGGAAACTTCTTGAGAAAAGGATAAAAAAGAAGGAGGGAGTCCATCAGATGGAAAATATTATCTTTTGTAGGTTGCACTGATGGTGGAAGTCCTTAGGATATAGTCAATACTAACCTAATTGGAAATACAGACGTGCTCTTAAAGCCTAGACACTAATCAACTTCATTTACCTACTGCTTCTGATCCCCACCCACATCTACTCCATGAAAAATATGGGCATCTCTGAACACTTTGTATTTGAAAGGATGGCCATCGAGTATGGACCCTAACGATTTACATGAAAAGGATAGGGTCTTAGTCATAAAATCGTGGATTTGAATATGAGCTAGTGTGTCATATATTGATAGACTGTCTAAATTTTAAGGTCTCGTAAGTAAACTAATGTCCTTTGAATTAAAGCAACTGTGTTAGTATAAACTTGAGACCTCTTATCAAGTATCAGCTTTGTTACGATTATCAATGTTATACAATTATCAGTGTTCATCGTAATATCAAAAATATTCGAAATCCAAAAGTATCATAATTTAAAATTTGCAACCTGTTTGGTCCCATGATGTCTCCCAGTTTCTAACAATTTCAAATTTTAGTTACGCAATGCAACAATTCCTGTAGTTCCCTTTGTGTGAAGGCTCGTGGGAAATTTTTGTTCCAATTCGAGTTTCTTTCGTGTTGAAGAAGCAACTCTAAGGAATAGTTGATTTAAATAAAAAAAAAAAAAACAGTTTTTTCGCCTGAAAGTATGGAGCAACAAACTTAGGAAAAAATGAAATTTTTGCGCATTCTGAAAAGGGTTGCCTCCTCCTCAATACATAACTCTTTGCGCTGAAGTTTTTATTACTTTTAAAAAGCTTCTTATTGTTCTAATTAAACGATCCTTGTGTTTCAGGAGCTGTTCTTAAAGAATTGGGACATAATTCAAACTTTAGCGTAAAGAACAAGGTGTCGAGGAGGAGACAACTCCCTTCATATCCATAGTAATTTTGTTCGTTTCAAGGTTTAATGTTGCTCCTTATTCTCCGTTGGAAATTTTTTTTTTTAATTTAATTTCTGACCGCTTTTAAATATTCCCAAGAATTCTAGCCCCACCTCCACGGAGAAAAACACTCCCACGGAAATATCCCTTAAACAATTTAATCCCAGTGAAAATTTACCAAGAACAGTTACTTTTAACAACTCCACGCGTAAAATTGAGACGGAATAGAGAAAGCAAGACATATAAAAAGTATTTTGTACAAGAAATTTTGCAAATTACCACTGTGTAATTTCCCCTGACAAGTTCAACCCCTGTAACCCTCTCTCCCTATGGAAAATTCCCCCGTGGAAAACCCCCTGTAGAAAATTTGCCCGCCCCACTCGAGAAAAGTATGCATGCTTCCCAATAACAAATACAATACGTAAACAATGGGCAAATTTTATAACCTAAAGACTTTTCCCCTGGGGCCGTGGGGGTCATGTTATATCCAAGGGCGTAGTTAGTAAGCCTTTCAACTATGATGAACAAAATGACATTTTGGGGATGAACAAAATGACGATTTGGGGGGAAAAGAGGCGCGCGAGGGTCCCAGTTGCCCTCCAATTTTTTTTTCATTTGAATTGACCACTAGAACTGCCAAGTTCTGTTCGAAAGAGCCCTCTAAAGATATTCTAGGGCCACTGGGTCAATACGATTACCTTGGGTAAAGCAAAAAAAAAAAACAACAAAAAACAAATAAACACACTTCCGTGATTTTTCTTCTGGTAAAAAATTACAAAATTCCACATTTTTGCAGAAAGGAGCTTGAAACCTCTACAGTGAGTTTTCTGATACGTTGAATCTGATAACGTGATTTTTATTAATATTCTATGAATTTTAGGGGGTTTACCCCCTTTTTTCGAAAATCATTC
The DNA here is from genome assembly GCF_032884065.1 of Artemia franciscana. Taxonomy (NCBI): domain Eukaryota; kingdom Metazoa; phylum Arthropoda; class Branchiopoda; order Anostraca; family Artemiidae; genus Artemia; species Artemia franciscana. The sequence continues at coordinate 9,449,750 of NC_088867.1, read as the reverse complement.
AAATTTTCTATGGCTCGTAGCCGTTAATGGGTAAAACTAAACTTAATGAAACTTATATATTTGAAATCAGCATGATAAGCCAATTCTTTTGATTGAACTATTGGTATCAAACTTGTTTTTTAGAGTTCCAGTTACTATTGAGCCGGGTCGCTTCGTACCAACAGATCGTTAATACGAACTGTTTGATTGTAATATTTTTTAGAAAGTAATTTATGGAGTTTATCTATTATGTGAATTTACACGTATCACGATTTTTGGATAAACTTTAACTGTTTTCTCAAAAAACTTTTGTTGAATGATATAATTTGAGTCTTTCTTAAATAGTTTAAAACATATTTGATTAAGACTAAAGACAACTAAAAACAACTAAAAGACAACTAAAATTATATGACGTTTAGAATGTATTTTCTTTGCTTTGAAAATGAAAAATAGCACCTCGCATGTGGTGTGCAAGATTAAAGTAATATATGATTAAACTAACTTATGCAAAAACACGGAAAATTTTTCAGCGGTTATTACACTGATTCACAATCATAAGCAGCGATAGCCAGGGCAATTACCGAAATTATTTCCGAGTGTGTTACCTGGAAAGGTGTTAACAAACTATGTTACTGTTGAATGTGTGTTCAGTAAGTTTGATTCTCGTTGTCCGTAGCCTACCTGACGAAAGAGCGCATATTTTACACAACTGTCCTATAACTTTAGGGATTGTAATATCTATTCCCAAATTTTTTTAGTGGATTATAGTAAAGGATTGAATTATATATATATATATATATATATATATATATATATATATATATATATATATATATATATATATATAATTCAATCCTTTACTATAAGCCACTAAAAAAATTTGGGAATAGATAAATATATACATATACATATATATTAAATAAAAAAACAAGTTTTTTTAAATGAAAGTAAGGAGCGACATTAAAACTTAACATGAACAGAAATTACTCCGCATATGAAAGGGGCTTTTCCTCCTCAACGCCTCGCTCTTTACGCCAAAGTTTGACTCTTAACTCTACTTCTTAAAACAGTAAAAAACTTTAGCGTATTTTTTTCTGATTTGGTTGGCAAAAAGTCTTCAAGAAGAGACCTTTCATAAGAAAACCCCCAAAATCTCCTCTTTTTAACATCCCCCATTTTTTGAAAATCAGTCTAATTTTCTCAAGTTCGTAGCTTGTGAAGACAAAAATCATATGTGACATTTTTTACAATGAAGAAATCAAGACTTAGTTAAAAGTGTAATTATTGATGTAATACAAGTATTTTCGGACACTTTTGAAACGGAATTAGCAAATTCTATTAAATTACACCCTTAAAATATGAATACAAACGGAAACCCAGGTGTTTTTAAAATCGCGAGTTATTTTGATAAAAAATAAATTGCGTATGGAACATTGCTTTTTAGGAGATGATTCCAAATGCGAGAAAGGTGTCTAACTTTATATCTTTATCCACTAGTGGCATTTGTCAGTAAGTGTACATCTGATAGCAGTGTTACCAGATGAGATTTACGGGTGTTTTTAGGGATCACAGCACATTAACAACTTCGAATTGCTGCATCGTTATAAAACGGAGTGTTTTTTTTTTTGTAAATTGCAGTTTCCCATGAATTTCTGCTTTAAAAGCCACAGTAGGAATTAGGGACTGGTTGTGGTAAAAAAAAAAATAAATATTGTCAGTTTTTTCCATACAAAGTAGTTTGATAAAGTAAATATTTTTGTTACGTTTTCACGGGTGGGGAAAACGATTTCCGGTGGGTCATCCAATTTCGGAAAATGAGTTAATTTTAATAAAAGACAAAATGCAGTTAAAAATGTTCTACTTCAAAAAAAGCTTATGTTTCTTTTTGAAAAATCAACTATAACTTAGATACTTTAATGATAGTTTAAAAAGTAATGATTTTACTGTCAGAGTAAAGAAATTCAAAATACATACAAAACCGTATGTTTTTATCAGAGTCATCGTTTAAGGCCTCTTTATAAAATAGCATCAAAGTTAAATGGTGAAACATTGTTTTTGATACCCCTTTAATGTATTATCGATGTGAAATGTGACTTGATGTGGATATTTAATGGTATAATTAAGTGAGTGGAATACGTTGAACCTTAAGTAATTCAAGTTGTATCATTAGTCATATTATTTAGTAATGAATAGGCTATTATTTTTTTTTTACACGGCTGGAGAACTATTTTATGTGAAATGTCAAAAGGTTGATATATCTAGCTTCCGTATAGCGTGTTTGAGTCTACATCATTCATTCTTCTTATCCAGAATTTGACTTTCTCCGTAAAAGTCTTGGAGGACATATAATGGGTTTCTGAAATACTACTTTTCGATTTAGTTTGCGTGCAATTTTTGTAATAGCCTTAAGTGATGATGATGAAGATATACATTTAAAATTAATTTTTAATCTTTGGACTCTGAAGTTGTAACGTTGCCTTTGACACCAGTTTTAATGTATCTGTTTTTTGTTAATTTTGGAAAATAAATTACCAAAATCCTTCGGTCAACAATTTTTTAAACTCTTTGCTTTTTGCAACCACTTGTCTAAGAGACAAAACTTGGGACATGGAAGAAACCGGTGTAATTCGCAGCAAGTCATTGTTTTTCCCTTGTTAATTTGAATTAAGATCAATTTGGTGAAAGTGATGAAAGACTTGAGAGCCATTGCTAATTGGAGTAATCCCAAGACAGACATTCTCAGTCAGAGGCAAAGCTGGCATAATCCCTATTAAGAATTGTATAAAAACATTATCCTGCTGACAGATAGTCTACCATCCATCTTAGGGTAGAATTAAGGTAGATGCACATGTGGTAAGGGTAATTCAAATGAGCTTTGCGTTACTGGGAAAGCCCACTGGAATTGCAATAGAGATGAACAAGATTTTTGCCCTTATTCGCTGCCTTGCGTCTTCTCGTTTTCCTAGTGCAATGTTGTCTCGCCGCCACTAGCATATGGTAACAAAAATTATTTACAACAAGTTTTGAATATATCAATTAATTAAATAAACTTATTTTTAATTATTAATTAATTAATAAACTATTAATTAATAAACTTACGGTACACTCGTTTTCCTTCTGTTCCACCTTCCAACCAAGAAGAGGAGGTATTGATATGATTGCACTTAATAACCACACAATTGTTATCATAATAGTTGCTCGATTACGAGTCCTCTTTCTTAGATATTCGATTGCTCTAGTGACGGACCAGTAACGATCGAGACTAATCATACATAGGTTCATAATTGAAGCGGTGGATAGCAACACATCTATTGCCCCATGTATCTCACACCAAACCTCTCCAAAAATCCAGCACCCCATTAGTTCATGGACTAAAGAGAAAGGCATAATCATTAGTCCTAATAGCAAGTCACTCACTGCTAAAGATGCGATGAACCAGTATTGTATCCCCTTTAAACTTTTATCAATGACAATAGCGATTATCACTAGCGAATTACCAACAATAACTATAAGTATTATTAATGTAACTAAAATAGAAGTTATTAACAAATGAGGGCCTGAATAACCATTTTGAAAAAATGAAATGTTCCAATCCCAAAAAGTGTCATTTCCACTTATGTTCAAAAAAACTGAGCAATCATTCCCTGTCATTTCTATATTTCCTAGTAGTGTCTCTTTTATTCCTTCAGAATAGCTATTCTCTCATTTCTTTTGGAAGACTTCACTGCTCTACTACAGCGAGACAACTAGTTTGTGGAGTTCCATGCTTTAGCCTGGAATTTGACCTTATTTTTGGATGCGCAAGAAGTTTGACGAAAAAATACAGTCACCACATTAGATACTTGTTGATTATATTATTTGACGGTGATATAATTTTGCTAGAGCATATCATTGCTGTGGTTTGTATACGAATGATTTGAAACAACGGTTTTGAAATAGAACTTTCTTTGTAGAGGGCTTTAAATAATGGAAAATAATTAGACATTCTTGGCTAAAACTTAATATGAAACAATTTAATATATCTTTTAAAGAAAATAGCAAAAATTGTCTCAAAGAAAAATAGATTAGATTACTGAAAGCTACTTGCTTTAATTTTGAAAAAAATTAAATAAGAAAAAAAAAAAATTTAGCTGAAAATAAGGAGCGACATTACTCCGTATGTAACAGAAATTACTCCGTATATGAAATGGGTTGTCCCCTCCGCAATCCCTCGCTCTTTACGCTAAAGCTTTTAATTGTTTTAAAAAGTAGAATTGTGGCAAAGAGTCAAACTTTAGCGTAAAGAGTGAGGGATTGCGGAGGGGACAACCCATTTCATATACGGAGTAATTTCTGTTCGTTTTAAGTTTTAATGTCGCTCCTTACTTTCAGCAAAAAAAATTAGTTTTTTTTTTTATTTAATTTCTGAACGTTTTTGAATGCATGTTTGGTTTTGGCTCTCCGCACATAAATTATTAAAATGAAATTTGTATATTAATTCTTTTTTGGCTAAATGGCTTTCTCTTAGTTTTGATCAGATGATTTTGAGAAATAAGGGGTGGAGAAGGAGGCCTAGTTGCCCTCCAATTTTTCGGTTACTTAAAAAGGCAACTAGAACTTATAATTTTTAACGAACGTTTTTATTAGTAAAAAATATACGTAACTTAAGAATTAACTTACGCAACAAACTTTCATAACCTTATATTTTTATTATGTATACGAGGGGTTTTCTACCCTCGTTAATACCTCGCTCTTTACACTAAATCGTAAGTCTTGTCCCAATTCTTTAAGAATGACCCCTGAATCAGAAAGGCCGTAGAACAAATAGTTGGAATTACTAAAAATACTTTAGCATAAAGAGCGAGGTATTTATCTCCTCTTAAATACCTCGCTCTTTATGCTAAAGTATTATTAGAACCCCTCATTTTCGTAATAATATCCGTTCGTTTTAAGTTTCAATGGTACTCCTTCCTTTGATTTGAAAAAAGTTTTCATGTTTATTTTTCATTGTTTTCTTATAGTAATGCTAGAAAATCCTGCGCCCTTTTCATTGAATTTTTCTTCCCCATGAAAGATTCCTCCAAGTAAAGATCCTCCAACATAGCCCCTCTCCTCAGACCCACTCCCAAACAAAATAAAATCTCCCTAAAAACGCCTGTACACTTCCCAATAACCATTACTATATGTAAACACTGGTCAAAGTTTGTAACTTGCAGCCCCTCCCCCAGGGATTGTGGGGGAGTAAGTCATCCCCAAAGACATAGTTATTATAGTTTTCGACTATGCTGAACAAAATGGCTATCTCAAAATTTTGATCCGTTGACTTTGGGAAAAAATGAGCGTGGGAGGGGGCCTAGATGCCCTCCAATTTTTTTGGTCACTTAAAAAGGGCATTAGAACTTTTCATTTCCGTTAGAATGAGCCCTCTTGCGACATTTTAGGACCACTTGGTCGATACGATGTCCCCTGGGAAAAAGAAAAAAAAAACAAAAAAACAAACAAATAAGCCCGCACCCGTGATTTGTCTTCTGGCAAAAAATACAAAATTCCACATTTTTGTAGATAGGAGCTTCAAACTTCTACGGTAGGGTTCTCTTATACGCTGAATCTGACGGTGTCATTTTCGTTAAGATCTTACGACTTTTAGGGGGTGTTTTCTTCTATTTTCTTATTTAAGGCAAATTTTCTCAGGCTCGTAATTTTTGATGGGCAAGACTAAACTTGATGAAACTTATATATTTAAAATCGGTATTAAAATGCGATTCTTTTGATGTAGCTATTGATATCAAAATTCAATTTTTTAGAGTTTTGGTTACTATTGAGCCGGTCACCCCTTATTACAGTTCGTTACCACGAACTGTTTGAAAAATTGAGCAATTTGAGGATAGAATTTCTGCCAAAAAGGGAAAAAATTGGGATTTGAATACAGAGACGTTTCTATCCAGAGGTGGCAGAAGTGGTTGTTGTATAGAGAGAAAGATGCAGACCTAACAGCTAACGTTATTTCTGACATCACCCCTCTCATTCTAGCTATTAACATTTAAGAGTGTAACTTTCATAAGCGGCTGGTAATTCCAAACAAACTAATCCCACTTACTTACTAAAAATTTAATTTTTTAAACACTGATCTTCAGCCATAACGTTTGTTCCTAAAGTGTTAAAAAAAAGCTTTAGCATAAGAAGTTTTGGGCCAAGGGTTTGACAGCCCCCCTTAGATACATGATATTTTCTGTTCGTCACTACTGTCAATGTCATTCTTTGCTTTGTTTTTGATGGGAGGATGTTGTAAGGAAAAATTTATCAGGGATGAGAACATCTTGGGAGGGTGTAAAGAGAGTGATTTTTTGAACAGATTTTTTGAACAGTAAAATTATTAATAAAAAAAACTTTCTGGATTTTAAATTAAATAAAAAAAACTGATTTTTTTAGCTGAAAGTAAGGAGCGACATTAAAACTTAAAACGAACAGAAATTACTCCGTATATGAAATGAGCTGTCCACTCCGCAATCCCTCGCTCTTTACGCTAAAGCTTTTAATTGTTTTAAAAAGTAGAATTGTGGCAAAGAGTCAAACTTTAGCGTAAAGAGCGAGGGATTGCGGAGTGGACAGCTCATTTCATATACGGAGTAATTTCTGTTCGTTTTAAGTTTTAATGTCGCTCCTTACTTTCAGCTAAAAAAATTAGTTTTTATTTTATTTAATTTCTGAACGTTTTTGAATTAATGCATGTTTGGTTTTGGCTCTCCGCATATAAATTATTAAAATGAAATTTGTATATTAATTCTTTTTTTGGCTAAAAGCCTTTCTCTTAGTTTTGATCAGACGATTTTGAGAAACAAGGGGTGGAGAAGGAGGCCAAGTTGCCCTCCAATTTTTCGGTTACTTAAAAAGGCAACTAGAACTTTTAATTTTTAACGAACGTTTTTATTAGTAAAAAATATACGTAACTTAAGAATTAACTTACGTAACAAACTTTCATAGCCTTATATTTTTATTATGTATACGAGGGGGTTTGTACCCTCGTTAATACCTCGTTCCTTACACTAAAACGTAAGTTTTGTCCCAATTCTTTAAGAATGACCCCTGAATCAGAAAGGCCGTAGAATAAATAGTTGAAATTACTAAAAATACTTTAGCATAAAGAGCAAGGTATTTATCTCCTCCTAAATACCTCGCTCTTTATGCTGAAGTATTTTTAGAACCCCTAATATGCGTAATAATCTCTGTTCGTTTTAAATTTCAATGCTACTTCTTCCTTTCATTTGAAAAAACGTTTTCATGTTTATTTTTCATTGTTTTCTTATAGTAATGCTAGAGAATCCTGCGCCCTTGTCATTGAATTTTTCTTCCCCCATGACAGATTCCTCCAAGGAAAGATCCTCCAACATAGCCCCCTCTCCTCAGCCCCACCCCCAAACAAAATAAAATCCCCCTGAAAATGTCTGTACACTTCCCAATAACCATTACTATATGTAAACACTGGTCAAAATTTGTAACTTGCGGCCCCTCCCCCAGGGATTCTGGGGGAGTAAGTCATCCCCAAAGACATAGCTCTTATGGTTTTCGACTATGCTGAAAAAAATGGCTATCTCAAAATTTTGATTGGTTGACTTTGGGAAAAAATGAGCGTGGGAGGGGGCCTAGATGCCCTCCAATTTTTTTGGTCACTTAAAAAGGGCACTAGAACTTTTCATTTCCGTAAGAATGAGCCCTCTTGCGACATTCTAGGACCACTTGGTCGATACGATGACCCCTGGGGAAAAGAAAAAAAACAAAAAAAAAACAAACAAACAAATAAACACACACCCGTGATTTGTCTTCTGGCAAAAAATACAAAATTCCACATTTTTCTAGATAGGAGCTTGAAACTTCTACAGTAGGGTTCTCTGATACGCTGAATCTGATGGTGTCATTTTCGTTAAGATCCTACGACTTTTAGGGGGTGTTTCCCCCTATGTTCCTAAATAAGGCAAATTTTCTCAGGCTCATAACTTTTGATAGGTAAGACTGAACTTGATTTCATATATTTAAAACTATTTAAAACTTTTATATATTTAAAATCAGCATTAAAATGCAATTCTTTTGATTTAGCTATTCATATCAAAATTCAATTTTTTAGAGTTTTGGTTACTATTGAGCCGGGTCGCTCCTTACTACAGTTCGTTACCACGAACTGTTTGACAATGTGATTTCGTAAGTTTTTATGAACTTATTTTACAATCACTCGACAAATGATGATCACTTATGAAACCTGTCTGACTAGTTTTTAGCAAAAAATTAGACACTTTATTTAGCCATCAAGTAGTAAGAATATAACTAGGAAATCAAATATTTATAGGCAGTCACGCTGCGATAGAGGTGGCGAGACAAAAGTAAGCAGAAAGGGGGTGAGTTCGTAGGAAGAGCCGTGGTAGCCACTGGGCATGCCTCTTAAATTGCAGGGACAAGATAGTCAACCTTCAACGCTTCCCTTACTTTTCTCGAAAGGAAACCACCAGTAAAGTGGTGATTTCCTTACATGTGTGTCGAGCTATGAATTTTTTGCAGCGGAATATTACGAAGAAAAAGAAACAGTTATCAAGATTGCATCCAAATTTTTCGGAAAACATGCGATAAAGTAGGCACAAGATGTGTGCAAAAGTACCTTGAAATTTGACGTTCTTGAAAAGTGCAGGGGTTTACATCCAAGTGCAACATTTTTGGCAGATTTCCATGATCTGCTGAGTGGTTTTTTTAGCGCGCAGGAGCTACCCTTCTTTGTTATAGCTGATCCTTGGTGATTTTTTGAACAGATTGGGATGAAAGAGGAGCCTGCGAAGCTGTGTTGACCCCAGGCAGCTTGATGCTGCGATGTGTTAGTAGTAGTTGTAGCAGTATTTTGACCTTCAATATGACATTATATTTGTCATGGTAAAATATTTGACCTCCTGCAATATTCTACGACCACCAGTTTACTCGTGTAGCCCTTGTGATAATATTTTGCAGTGAAAATAGGGGGAACGTTTGGTCCATCAATCATGCAAGACTTTAACTTCTATTAAGTCAAAATGTCAAAACTTTATTATCTTTCTCGAAAAGCTCAATAGTTAACCCTTGAGAATAGTACCGTATAATACCATAGTATATTTGACTCAATGAAAGCTCTACCTGCCATACCCACAAAAAAAAAAAAAAAAAAATCAAACAGTTCGTCGTAATGAACTGTTTGATATAAGATTCATTAAGTTTAGTCTTACCAATCAAAAGTTAAGAGCCTATGAAAATTTGCCTTATTTTCGAAAAAAGATGGAAACACCCATCTTAATCAAAATCGTGCCATCTGATTAAGCGTATTAGAGAATCCGACAATAAAGGTTTTAAGCTTCTACCCGTAAAATATAGAATTTAGTATTTTTTTAAATTAAATTCAAATGGGAATTAAAAGTTCTAGTGCCCTTTTAAGTGACCAAGAAGATTGGAGGGCACCTGGGTCCCCTCCCACGCCCATTTTTCCCAAAAATTATCAGATCAGAATTTTGAGGTAGTCATTTTGTTCAGTATAGTTGAGAGATCAAATAATTATGTCTTTAGGTGTAAAATGCCCCCCCCCCTACAGTCGGCGGGGAGAAGTATGCAAGTTATGAAAATCACCCTTTGTTTACCTATAGAACTTTTTATTGTGAAGTACACAGACATTTGGAAGGGGTGCTTGGGATGGATTTATTTGGGGAGAATTTTCTTTGGGGAGGGAAATTTCTGGGGGTAAATATTCCATGGGATATATTATACTGGGGAGATTTGACAGAATTACTATACGGAATTCTTTTTAATTGTCTTACATTCTCTTTCCCAAACTTCTCATGTGGAGAGATTCCAGGGAAATTATCCGGGGGCTTTTTTCTGCGTGTTTTGTTTTCAGGGGAATAATTTCCATGGAAGGAGGTATTTCTGGAGTGATCAAGTAACCAATTAGAGACTAAATTTTTATTCAAATGAAAAAACGCTGAGGAGAATATATCTGGAGGAATCGCCCGAAACCAATTTTACAGGGACGGATGATTCTCAGCGAGGATGGAATTGTCTGGAGGGAATTTGACGGGGTAGGAGTGCGGATGGATGAAATTTCCATGGAGGAAATCTCCGTGAGGATGCGGAGTATTTTTCATAGATGGTGAGTCAGATTTACTGGCATCATTTGAAAAACGAACATACATTATTCCATTTATGAAGGGTAGCCCCCTCCTTAATACCTTTCTCTTTACTCTAAAGTTTGACTGTTTACAAAGACTAAATCAAACAGTTCGTGGTAACGAACTGTAGTAAGGAGCGACCCGGCTCAATAATAACCAAAATTCCAAAAAAATTGGAATTTGGATACCAATAGCTACATCAAAAGAATTGCATTTTAACGCTGATATCAAATATATAGTTCATCAAGTTTAGTTTTACCCATCAAAAGTTACGAGCCTGAGAAAATTTTCCTTATTTTAGAAAAAAGGTGGAAACGCCCCCTAAAAGTCATAGAATTGTAACAAAAATCACACAATCAGATTCAGCTTATCAGAGAACCCTATTGTAGAAGTTTTAAGCTCCTACCTATAAAAATGTGGAGGTGATAGGCCCCCTCCCACGCTAATTATTTTCCCAAAGTCAACGGATCAAAATTCTGAGATAGCCATTTTATTCAACGTAGTCGAAAAACCTTATAACTATGTTTTTGGGGACGACTTACTCCCCTACAGTCCCCGTGGGAGGTACTACAAGTTACAAACTTTGACCAGTGCTTACATATAGTGATGGTTATTGGGAAGTGTACAGACGCTTTCAGGGGGATTTTTTGTTGGGGGGAGGGGTTGACAAGAGGAGTATATTTTGGGGGAACTTTCCATCGAGGAATTTGTCATGGGGGAAGAAAATTTCCATGAAGGGAGCACAGGATTTTCTAGCATTATTTAAAAAAAAAACAATGAAAAAATAAATATGAAAAGTTTTTTCAACTGGAAGTAAGGAGCAGCATTAAAACTTAAAACGAACAGAAATTATTACGCATATGAGGGGCTCACCTCCTTCTAATACCTCGCTCTTTACGCTAAAGTATTTTTAGTGATTTCAACTATTTATTCTACGGCTTTTGTGATTCAGGGGTCATTCTTAATGAATTGGGACAAAATTTAATCTTCAGTGTAAAGAGCGAGGTACTGACGAGGGGGTGAACCCCTCATATATGTAATAAAAACACGATATTACAAAAGTTCGTTACGTAAGCTAATTTAGAAGCTACGTTTATCTTTTACTAATAAAAACATTCGTAAAAAGATAAAAGTTCTAGTTGCCTTTTTAAGTAACCAAAAAATCGCAGGGCAACTAGGCTTCCTCCGCCGTTCCCTTTTTTCTCAAAATCACTCGATCAAAACTATGAGAAAGCCATTTAACCAAAAAAAATAAACTTGCAAATTTTGTGTTAATTACTCTTCTGCGGAGAGCCAAAATCAAAACATGCATTGATTCAAAAACGTTCTGAAATTAGATAAAAAAAACAAGCTTTTTTTAGCTGAAAGTAAGGAGCGACATTAACACTTAAAACGAACAGAAATTACTTCGTATATGGAAGAGACTGCTTCCTCATCACGCCCTGCTCTTTACGCTAAAGTTTTTTACTGTTTTAAAAAGTAGAGTTGAGAGAAAGAGTCAAACTTTAGCGTAAAGAGCGGGGCGTTGATGAGGAAGCAGCCCTTTTCATATACGAAGTAATTTCTGTTCGTTTTAAGTTTTAATGTCGCTCTTTACTTTCAGCTAAAAAAAAACTTGATTTTTATTTATTTAATACATTCTAAGGCCACACCGACTATAAATGATGTATGAAACAAATAAGATTTACATGTTTTTTTCAAAACAGTTTTAAAAGAAGGATATCTTGTCTCAGAGCCTTTATTTTTAATTCCGAATGGATCCGGTGACATCGGGGGGAGTTGGGAGAGGAGACCTAAAATCTTGGAAAACGCCTAGAGTGGAGGGATTGGGATGAAACTTGGTGGTAAAAATAATCATAAGTCCCAGATACGTGATTGCAATGACCAGGACGGATCTGCTCTCTTTTGGGGAGTTGGGGGAGGAGGGTTAATTCTGAAAAATTAAAAAAATTAGGTATTTTTAACTTACGAAGGAGTGATCGGATATTAATGAAATTTAATATTAGAAGGATATCGTGTCTCATAGCTCTTATTTTAAATCCTGACCGGATCCGGTGAAGGAGAAGTTGGGGGGGGGGCGGAACCTAAAATCTTGGAAAATGCTTAAAGTGGAGGGAACGGGATGAAACTTGGTGGGAAAAAAAGAACAAGTCCTAGATACGGGATTGACATAACCGGAACGGATCTGTTCTCTTTGGGGGAGTTTGGGGGGTAGGGTTAATTCTAAAAATTAGAAAATATAAGGTATTTTTGACTTACTAAAGAGTGATCGTATCTTAATGAAATTTCACATTTAGAAGGACCTCGAAACTCAAATCTCTTATTTTAAATCCCGACCAGATCCGGTGTCATTAGGGGGGCGGGGCGGAAATATTGGAAAACGCTTAAAGCGGAGAGATCAGAATGAAACTTGGTGGAAAGAATAAGCACAAGTCCAAGATAGGTGACTGACATAACCGAACCGGATCCGCTCTCTTTGGTGGAGTTGGGGGGGGGGAGTAAGTCAGAAAAATTAGAAAAAATGAGGTATTTATAACTTACGAACTGGTGATCAAGAAGGATCTTGTGCTTTAGAACTCTCATTTTAAATCTCGACCAGATCCGGTGACATTGAAGGGAGTTGGAGGGGGGAATCGGAATTCTTGGAAAATGTGAAAATCCAGGTATCTTACGAATGAGTGATCAGATCTTAATGAAACTTGATATATAGAAGAAATTTATGTCTCAGATGCTCCATTTTCAATTTGAATCGGATACGGGGACATAGAAGGTTGGAGGGGGGAAACAGAAATCTTGGAAACCGGAAATTTTGGAAAACCCTTAGAGTGGAGAGATCGGGATGAAACTTGATGGAAAGAATAAGCACAAGTTATAGATACGAGATTGACATAATTGGTACGGATCAGTTCTCTTTGAGAGAGCTGGGGGTTGCTAATTTTGAAAAATCAGAAAAATTGAGGTATTTTTAACTTAAGAACGGGTGACCGGATCTTAATGGAACTTGATATTTAGAAGGAACTCATGTCTCGGAGCTCTTATCTTAAATCCCGACCAGATCTTTTGACATTGGAGGGAGTTGGAAGGGGAAACTGGAAATCTTGGAAAACGCTCATAAATGTCGTAGATACGTGATTGACGTAACTGGACTGGATCCACTCTTTTTAGTGGAGTTAGGTTGTGGGGTTCAGTGCTTTGGCGAGTTTGGTGCTTCTGGACGTGCTAGGACGATGAAAATTGTTAGGCGTGTCAGGGAGCTGCACAAATTGACTTGATAAAGTCATTTTCTCCGATTCGACCATCGGGGAACTGAAGAAAGAGGAAAAATTAGAAAAATTGAGGTATATTTACCTTACGAGTGGGTGATCGGATCTTAATGAATTTTGATATTTAGAAGGACCTCGTGACTCAGAGCTCTTATTTTAAATCCCGACCGGCATTAAGCCTCTGATTTTCCTTTTAAAGCAATCTATTGATTCTTAGAATTTTGCTAGAGCTCATAACATATGAGCTCTTGGCTCTTCTGACCTCGTCACAAGCGCCATATGAGCTCTTAGCTCTTATTTTTTGTCCGGGGGGGGGGGGGGGGTACAAGAACTTGCAAGTATACTTTTGACAGGAAAATATTTAATCATTTTTTCTCTTCTAAGGTTTTATTGGCCCAATAACTGACGGACCATATGTTTCGGTCCTAACTAAAGGCGAAGGCTTTTGTGACGGAGCATTAATTAAAAGTTTTACTTGTGTTGGAGTGGATAATTTTTGGGTGGAAAACTTGTTTTGGGGTGAAGAAATATTTTTTTTATTCTTTTTTTGTACATGGGGGTGCAAGAACTTGCATATATACTTTTGGCAGAAAAATAGTTATCAATTTTTTTCTCTACTAAGGTTTTATTGGCCCAATAACTGACGGATCTTGATGGGCTGGACTATTTTCTTTTCAGGTGTCAGGGGCTAAATGAGCTAAGAGGGAGCTTTCTTGGTGTGGGTGGTCGTGAGCCCCTTCTTGGAACTTTGAAGTCGACGTCGAAAATAAATATAGTAGCAGTAAGAAATTTTGTCCGGAAGGGTCTTATTATTCGAAAGTCGATTGTTACATAATTTAGTTTGTTTGTTGTTGTATATGTATGTATACGGCCTGAAAAATGGCTTTAAATACAGTCATTCATTCATTCATTCATATGTTTCGATCTTAACTAGAGGTGAAGGTTTTTGTGACAGAGCAGTCTTAATTAAAAGTTCTACTTGTATTGGGGTGGAAACTTGTTTGGGGGGAAAACTTGTTTTCGGGGTGAAAAAATAAGTTTTTGATTTTTTTTTTCGTACATTGGGGTAAACTTATGTATATACGTTTTAGCCGACAAAAAAATCTCATTTGGTTTTATTTTTGGCCGGAAAATATTTCATCTTTCTTTTACTCTACTGTGATTTTATAAGCCCAATGATTTACAAAAAGATGTTTTGGTCATGACATAAAGTGAAGGCTTTCGTAACACAGATTGAACTGTCAAGGATGAGCAAACTCTCAAAACGCATCAGTGATTTTCAGGTATGTTGCTAATGAATGGATAAGCGTATATTTGTCATCGTTGAAGACATTGCATTAAGGAACCTCTTAGACCACCCTGTCTTTCCATTTATTAAATAAAAAAACAAGTTTTTTTAAACAGTAATTAAAGACCGATACTAAAACTTAAAACCAACAGCAATTATTCCGTATACGAAAGGGGTTGTCCCCTCCTTAACGCCTTGCTCTTTACGCAAAAGTTTTTTATTGTTATAAAGAGTAGTGTTGTGAGAAAGAGTCAAACTTTAGCGTAAAGAGCCAGGCGTCGAGGAGGGAATAATCCCTTTCATATACGGAATAATTTCTGTTCGTTTTAAGTTTTAACGTCGCTCCTTACTTGCAGTTAACAAAGCTTGTTTTTTTTATATATAATTTCTGAACGTTTTGAATTAATGCATGTTTTGATTTTGGCTCACTGCACATGAACAAATAAAACAAAATTTGCATATTAATTTTTCTAGCTAAATGGCTTTCTCATAGTTTTGGTCGGTAGATTTTGATAAGAAAAAGGGAGTGGGGGAGAGGTCTAGTTGCCCTCCAATTTTTGGTTACTTAAAAAGGAAACTTAATTTTTTCTATTTTTTTACGAACGTTTTTGTTCGTAATAAACATACGTACCTTACGAATTAGTTTACGTAACGAACTTCTATATTTGTGTATTTTTATTACGTATATGAGGGGGTTCGCCCCCTCGTCAATAGCCTACCTCACTCTTTGTACTAAAGCTTGAATTTTGTCCATAACGTTTAAGAATATCACAAAGGCCGTAGAGCAAATAGTTGAAATTACTAAAAAATACTTTAGCGTAAAGAGCAAGGTATTGTCGAGGAGACAAACCCCCTTATATAAGCAATGTTTTATGTTCGTTTTAAGTTTTAATGCTGCTCATTACTCCCAGCTGAATATTTTTTCTCATTTTTTTTAAATATTGCTAGAAAATCCTGCGCCCCCTTCATGGATATTCTCTTCCCTAAAGAAAAATTCCTCCATGGAAAGATCCTCCCACGTAACCCCCTCCACCTGACCCGCTCACCGCGAAAAAGTCTCCCTGAAGACGTCTGTACACTTCATATAAACCATTACTATATGTTAAAAATGGTCAAAGTTTGTAACTTGCAGCCCCTCCAAGAAAAAAGCTTTTCATGTTATTCGCTCGTTTTTCTTTATTGGCATAGCGGCAATATAGTCGATAATAATTGCACTCACCAAAACAGCATTTTGATACATGGATGGATGAAGTCTTACAGATGATTGCAAAGGCACGGCAAGAAAAAGAGCTTTCTACGTTATTCGTTTGTTCTTCTTTTATGTCTAAGCAGCAATATAGTCGATAATTAGACACTCACTAAAATAGAATTTTGTTACATGGATGAAGTCTTGCAGACAATTGCTAAAGTCAAGTGTTTTTCTTTATTGGCATAGCGGCAATATAGTCGATAATAATTGCACTCACCAAAACAGCATTTTGATACATGGATGGATGAAGTCTTACAGATGATTGCAAAGGCACGGCAAGAAAAAGAGCTTTCTACGTTATTCGTTTGTTCTTCTTTTATGTCTAAGCAGCAATATAGTCGATAATTAGACACTCACTAAAATAGAATTTTGTTACATGGATGAAGTCTTGCAGACAATTGCTAAAGTCAAGCAAGAAAAAAAGCTTTTTATGCTATCCGCTTGTTTTTCTTTATTGGCATAGCGGCAATATAGTCGATAATTATTGCACTCACCAAAACAGCATTTTGATACATGGATGGATGAAGTCTTACCGATGATTGCAAAGGCACGGCAAGAAAAAGAGCTTTCTACGTTATTCGTTTGTTCTTCTTTTAGTCAGAGCGCCAGATTCTGTATCGTGCACCCACCCATGCCGGAAGGTACAAAATGCTGAGGACGGATCCTAGGGTAGTCAACCGTGCTGAAAACGAATATCGTTGGGCGCATGTTCGCCGTTGGGGCATTTCTGAGATTTAGGCCAAAAATGCCAAATTTAGCCTATAACTAAGTGTGACGATTCAGGATTTTTTTTTGCGACTTATTGGGTTGAGGGATCTGGCATAATATTATATCAATCGAAAAAAGAGATCTAGATCTACAAGAATATGATTTTTAAATTGAAAAAAATACTATTTTTTTCTGTATTTACTGCAGTTTCTAAACAAGTGCTGTAAAATTCAACAAATATCTCAATGAAAGGCTAAAAACTCGAAATTTCTTCAAGGTAACAAATTTTTTTTCATATTCGAAAAGAAAGCACCTTCAATTCCGTACAATTTGAGATAAAAACATATAAACTATTTTTATTTTTAAAAGGTCTGCGATTTTTTTAGTGTCACTGAAATGATCACTAGCCGTATCGTGAAAAGGGACATAATATTTTTTTTCTTCAAAGGGTAGGAATACTTCAAACTTCCTAACTGTTTAAAATTTTTAACTTGTACTTAAAAATAAAAATAGGTTTAAAAATAGTGTCGACTAAAAAAGTATTTTTTTTTTTTTTTTTTTTTTTTTTTTTTTATAGAATCGACGAATATGTTTTCTGGTGTACTAAGGCGTCTGCAATTACCTTTTTGGGACCTGATTTGCCAGTAATACGACTGAGCTATTTACTACATAAAAGAATTCTGCTTCACAGATGGATTCAGTCAGCGCAGTGGAATTGTCTTACTCGGCCTGCCCGTAAAATTGCGTAACAGTAACTGATTAGGGACCTGTTGTAATTAAAAGTAAAAGGTATCAAATAAAATTTTCACATATATTCCTCATTTTCTTCTTCCGAGAATTCAGATGGGGCAAGGTCAGACTCCCTGCATGCCCTCCTCGTTCCGCGGCAGGAGCATAAGCTGCAGCATCCTTTCATTTTTGAGCAGCTACAGTCTTCCCTGCATCTTCCACTTTTGCATCTGCAGTAAAATTCCAGGCTTGATGCTTCTTTACAGTTTGAGACGACCGCATCTACTCCCCCTTCAGCCACCTTCCATCCCAGGAGAAGTGGATCAGGAATGCTCGGCCGAGCCTGTACTGTCGACAAGGTTATCCATGTAGCGAATATGGCTCTTCGTATGCATGGCTCGAAGGTGTCGTCAGAAGGTGGAAGTCTTTTCACATCTTGTTTCTGGCACCGAATGTAAGCCCTTACACTGGCCAGTGAATTGAATCCGGAAAAAGTTGGAGACACCGCGGTGTTCAAGAAAGAAGCTTTCCCGACGCCGAAGAAAAAGTTCGTTGTGTCACAACCTGGCCGATAGTGCACGAACGGTAACATAATCTGCTCCTCTTTGGACAAGTAGACTCCATCCGCTGGCTCGTGTACTGGGATAATGTAAGTCGGGAATTTCAAGAAAAGTTCGCTGGAGGACAAGCATTCCTCATAGTAACAGTGTTCTGGTAAAGTTGGACAGCAGTCACGCTTGACCAGAGACACTTTGAATCTCTCCTTGAACCCACCTGAGAGAAAAAGGTTGAGTGCGTTCGGAAACTGATCACCCATCTGCTCCCAGGTTTCATACACAATTTCGAGGAACCAGCTATTAGACGCTGAGCTTGCAAGTACAGCATCCCATTCTTCAATTGTGCTAAGAGCAGAAATCTGGAGGTTTTTCCCTTTCCCTCGTTGGAGTCTGCATGCTTATTTCAAGGAGATCAATTCTCCGGTGTCCGTGAGCTTCCCAAACAGCCCGTTGTACCGATGAGCGACAATGTGGACTTCAGAAATACGCACTGGAAGATAATTCAGCAATGATAGACATTGCTGAATTATGCGACAAGCTTGCTTTGCGTCTAGCTTGAAAGCTTACTGTATTTGGTATTAATAAATAAATAAATAAATAGAAGCAATCTTTCCGCGAAGGATTTGACTGTTTCAAACCTGGCAGGCCGATATGACCTTACCTTGGACATTAGGTCAATGATGTGTACTGTAGCTGATGTTGTTTCTTTGGATTTCAAAGTGGCCGGCCAAGCTGAAAGTCCTCCTTTTTTCTTAACCAGTTCAACAGCACAGCTTTGTTCCCCGCCCTCATTTTTGAGCTAGAGGATGTCTTGGTTGTTTGTTGCGGAAGATGTTCAAAAATGGATGGAGGGAAAGGAAGAATCTCTTTTGTGTGGATCTTTGCAACGGTTTTCTCCTTTTTTTCGCCGTAGCTCAACTGAGCAGTAATGATTCTCTTCAAGGCTGTTACTTCAGAGCTCAGGAGATCGGTTTTAGGGACACCATTCACTTTCTGAGTTTTTCTCTCTGAAGGGAAAGTTCGGAGTACAATCTTTTTCACATCTTCTTTCCTGTTGAACAGAAAGTTCTCAACTACCTCTTTTCCTTTTGTGGCTACGCAAGTAATATCAGAAACAATCTTCTCATCGTCCACAACTTCTGACGTCACAATATCCACTAGGTCGAAGTCCACTCTGCTGAAAGGATTGCCACATGTAGTGAAAATGTCTCGAACTCTATCTCGTGAAAGTTGTAATTGCGTCGTCGTCGACTGATTGTCTTCGTGATATTTCAATTTCTCTGTGGATACGTTGACTACTTGCAAGAAATCCATTGCTGATGGCAGCGGAAATCAGTAAGGTAAGAATCCAAGCTTCAGTCTATCTATCATCCATTTGTTCTCCAATTATTCCGGCCGTCGTCTTTGCATCCTTGTTCACTGTACATTCCAGTATCTGATCGGAACAGGTGGCCGTGAACCTGGTGTGTGTTCTCTTCACTGCGAAGTATCCTTTCATGAGCCTTCTGTGTACATCACGAAAGATTTGTGGTAAACTTCGCATGTCATATAGGTACTGTATGAGACATCTTGTATACTGAGGATGGTCAGCCACCACCAAGTATGGCAACATCCGAGAGGTTGCTGTCAAATGAGACTTCCAGTCACAGTCTGGTTCAGCATGATTGAATTGCATCGCTATTTCAAGTATTTCCAAGAACTACCGCCAGAAAGCAAACGAGGGTGAAGCATTTCGAAGGGTTTTGAAGGCACTCATTATGGGAGCCAAAGTGATTAAGGTATCGTTTGCCTTCTGAAGTGCAATTCGCGCGTTAGCACCGTTTGCCAATGAAGTCCTGAATAACTCAATGGTACTACCCAGCTGGTCCAGACGGGATAGGTCTTCTTGTGCTTCAGAGCAATACTCTTCCAAGGACTCCCAGTAGAGGGCTAACAAGACCTCGTACAGTATGCAGTAGGCATTGATATCTTGGTAGTAGCCGTTCCCTTGAAATGCCTTTTCGCATGTACCAGGTAGCAGCAGCTTTGCCTGCACTATAATCTCTTTGAGTCCGGAGCTGTCCATTATCTTACGAACTGCCTTTAGTCAGTTGAGCAGGAGGTGGAAGCCTCCTATCCGTAGGATTACGTTTTTGAAGTCATCCGGGTATTTACTTTTCACTCCCTGTGCTAGCTGATAAATGAAGAGATCTTGCGTGACCACCGTATCGTCACATCTGACAGCTTTACTTATCGCCGTGAACGTTCGCAGAGATTTTTCGACTATTGCATGGTTGTTTGGTGCTTCGTGAAGGAAAAGCAGGATATTAGATTAAATATTGACAAATCAATTTCAAATCACAGATGTTCCATTTGACAAGCATTTTCATTAGAACTGGAAGTTCCAATACTAAATCTGATTGATCAATGTAACATGCCTTTTTATCAGTCCTTATAAATCTAAATTAGTCAGTATCACCTAGTTTCTTGTGATATTTAATTTAGTAAATTACTTTCATTAAGTCTCTTACTTCTGCAAAAAAAAATTTACACTCATTTTTCCAGCCAACTTTACAACACCAAAAGTGCTTTTAAAAACTCTATTTCTTTAAAAATTGTTTTTTGATCTTCCAAATTTGTGTCATATTCTTCATTATCATCCATCAGCAAATCATTATTTGCCTCAGAATCACATGTTGAATCAACCTGAAGTAACTTTTTTTTTATCTTGGCCTACCTGACTAACTTTTCTTTTTGATCTTCTGCTAATAAATTTCTTCTGCTTAGCTTATCAATCAACATCCCGCTAGGTAGCCGGTTACTAAACAAAATTCATATTATCGGGTACACTCACTAAAAAAGTTGCAGACCCCCCAGATATAATAATTTAAACTTTTTTTCTTAGCTCAATGTGTTCGGAATTAAACGGGCTTTCTTTTTTAATATAAAAAAATACCTTATCTTGAAAAAATTTCGAGTTTTTAGCTTTTCTGTTAGAAATTTGTTGACAAAAATCTGACTTTTTTTTTAAACTGCTGTAAAATGTGTACTATTTTTTATTTTTTTTTTATAAACAAAAATCATATTCATGTAGCCCCAAGTCTCTTCTTTCTATTGATGTAAGAGTACGCTGGAT
Source organism: Artemia franciscana (assembly GCF_032884065.1). Taxonomy (NCBI): domain Eukaryota; kingdom Metazoa; phylum Arthropoda; class Branchiopoda; order Anostraca; family Artemiidae; genus Artemia; species Artemia franciscana. The sequence continues at coordinate 9,428,714 of NC_088867.1, read as the reverse complement.
TTGACCAATCTTATCTGTAAAAATAAAATTAGAATCATTAAACCCCATTATAGGCCAAATTTGGTATTTTTGGCCTATATCTCAGAAACGCCCCAGCGGCGAAAATGCGCACTACGATATTCGTTTTCAACATGGTCGACTACCATGGGATCCACCCTTAACATTTTTGTACCTTCCGGCATGGGTACTAATCGAAATAAGCGAGATACAGAATATGGCGCTCTGACTATTTTATGTCAACGCAGCAATATAGTCGATAATTAGACACTCACTAAAATATAATTTTGCTACATGGATGGATGAAGTCTTGCAGACAATTGCTAAAGTCAAGCAAGAAAAAAAGCTTTTTATGTTATTCGCTTGTTTTTCTTTATTGGCATAGCGGCAATATAGTCGATAATTATTGCACTCACCAAAACAGCATTTTGATACATGGATGGATGAAGTCTTACAGATGATTGCAAAGGCACGGCAAGAAAAAGAGCTTTCTACGTTATTCGTTTGTTCTTCTTTTATGTCTAAGCAGCAATATAGTCGATAATTAGACACTCACTAAAATAGAATTTTGATACATGGATGGATGAAGTCTTGCAGACAATTGCTAAAGTCAAGCAAGAAAAGGAGCCTTCTATGTTATTCTTTTGTTCTTCTTTTATGTATGAGCAGCAACTTAGCCGATAATTAAGGCTCTTCTCCCTAAGACAGCATTTTGATACATGTATGGATGAGCTTTTGCAAAACATTACAAAAGTCCAGCAAGAAGAAAGCTTTCTATGTTATTCGCTTATTTTTCCTTAAGGGCATAGCGGCAATATAGTCGATAATTATGGCACGCACTAAACATCATTTTGATACATGGGTGGATGAAGTCCTGAAGAAGATTGCAAAGGTACAGCAAGAAAAATAACTTTCTATGTTATTCGCTTGTTTTTCTTTAATGGCATAGCGGCAATATAGTTGATAATTATGGCACTCACTAAACAGCATTTTGATATATTGATGGTTGCAGTCCTGTAGAAGATATTAAAGGCAGAGCAAGAAAAAATACTTTTTATGTTATTTGTTCGTTCTTATTTTATGGCTAAGCAGCAATATAGTCGATAATTAAGGCACTCAGTAATACAGCATTTTGATACATGGATGGATGAAGTCTTGCAGAAGATTGATAAAGTCCGGCAAGAAAAAACTTTCTACGTTAGTCGATTGTTTTTCTTTAATGGCATAGCGGCAATATAGTCCATAATTATGTCATTCACTACAACAGCATTTTGATACATGGGTGGATGAAGTCCTGCATAAGATTGCAAAGGCACAGCATAAGATTGCAAACGTCGTATTTTCCAAAAATGCATCTGATAATTATTTGGTGACAGCCGTTTGCTAAAAAAAAAATCAAAAGATTGTAGGCAGTGCAATCACACTGCCTATGTAAAGACCAACATGGGCACGTTTTTTTTTAGATTAGGGCCCTTCGTGTAGAAGGAGTTGTCGTAGAAACTTAGAAATGAGCTCACTAGATTTGAAATTGTAAGTCTCATTGCCATTTTTTATAGTCAAAAGTGATTCGAATACAGCCTGATCCCCACGCCAATCATTCCCCCAATTATATCTGATCAAAAGTTTGAGATAGTAATTTTTTTCATCGTCGCTTAAAGGTCCAATGATTATGTCTTTAACGATCAAACCCCCTCACAGAGCCCTCTGGGCAAGATTTGTTATCTAGTCCCAGGGGGCATATAAGGTTCTGTTGAATGAGTGGTCGTAATACTTTGGATAGTGATTATTTGATTGGAAATTGGAAGTTATACTGCTCTTTTTAAGAGTCAAAAGTGATTTGAGGGCTACGAGCTCCACGACAATCCTTTTCCAAAAAAAAACATCCAGTGAAAACTGTTAGACTTCTGTTTTAGTCTGCAATGTTTAAAGATCATGTTATTATGCCTTTGGGGACCTCAGCCCCATCACAGCACCAGATCAAGAGATTTAAGATAGGCAATTTATTCACTGTTTACATATAACCAGTTACATATAACCAGAGAAAGGTATGCATGTTTGACCTTTACTTTCAAAAAATGCAAAGGGCGTTTAGGTGAGCCTTTCAGAGAAGGTTGGGGGAAGTGTTTAACTATTTTATATTTATAAGGAATGTGAAATGGGCTTAAATCAGGAATAACAGAGTATATTTATCTGGAACTGTCCCACGACTCAATATATAGATCACTGATTTACATTATCCACGTTGAAGATCCGTGTCAGGTACTCAACCCAGGGTGAAAAAATCTTTGCTTGTGTAATCAAGGCTATGATAAAGACTCTTTCTATCCCAAAGATGAGAATGATGAGCTCGTGGCTTTCACTGATGGTATAACGGCTGGCTGCTGTCAAACGAATAAGACAACACTCATGTTCAAAGTGAGGGGTGCTCTGGAGGAGGTGTGTCTCTGGACAGATGCTAACTAACTTATTATTAATGTTGAAAAATCTTCCATTTTTTTTATTTCCCGGATTGGGAATGTTCATCTGGATGTATGTGATATCTGGATATCCAGGGGTCTGATCAGTCGACCAGAAAGTGCAGTGCAAAATACCTGTAGATCATCTTTGATGAAAAGTAGTTATTCCTACATCATATGCAAGCAGTAAAACTGAACCTATCCCAGAACCATGGATTAATAAAAATCTCAAGAAAACCTTGCCGCAGAAAACACTACTCCTCCTGTACAACACTCTTATAAAGCCTCATTTACAGTACTGTGCAATGATCTAGCAGTCCATTTTAAAATCTCGCTTGCGAAACCTGAATTTGATCCACAAACAACGTCTGATATTGATTGGAAAAAATGAAGAGTACTTTTCACTGGAGTCACTGTATCAACTATCCGGTTTGTTTTTTGTGTTTAAATTTTTAGCTGGTGAACTGCCATCTTCATTTAAGGTATTATTATAAACTATCTCATACAGGATAATCAGCATACCCGATCATCTTTAAACCTGCACATACCCATCACCCTGACCGTGCGGTCAGATTTTTCTGTGAATTTAAAATGCGCCATCATATGGAATCTGACCCCAGAGGAGCTGAGAGGTTGGAGTCAAAGATCATTTATTAGCATTACAGAATAATAGTTAATTTTTGTGTTCTTCTTTATTCTTTATTTTTATTTTCTTATTATAGAGCGTTTTTCCCTTGGGCTAGGAGCGGGAGGGCATTTGGTTAGTTTGATTAACTGATGAGAGGTAAGATCGTGTCTGAGAGCAGGTGTGGTGACCAATTCGAGCATTTCTGTTTAAAAATGTAAATATTGTGGTTCTTTACATCTAGGAATGAATTGAGATGTTTTTAATTATGTAAGATTTATTTATATTTTGCTTAGTCAATAAACCCACTGAACGTTGAACCTTTAAATTACGTTTATACTACTAATACTGCTACTACGATTGCTGTAACTAATGTGGTCAAAGGTATTGAGATGAATATTTTAGGGAACGTTTAAGCGAAGTTTCAATTAAACGAAAAAACTATATGCATATAAGTTTTGATAAGGGCATATAAGCTAAATAATAAGTAGCGCAGCACTATCATATAGGCTTTTAAAGAAATTCATTCGGTTTGCAATTAAAACTTTTAGTGACCTTTTTAAGAGTCAGCCCGCTCCGAACCCATTAATTGTTCATAGGCATCCAATCAAAGTTTTGAAATTTTGCCATTTTGTTCAGTATAGTTGAAATATCCAGTAACTATGTCTCTGGGGATGTTGGAGATGTAAATCCCCTTCAGCTCTCAGTGCAAGGGCTGCAAGTTAGGAAATTTGTCCATTATTTATGTATAGTATTTGTCATTGAGAAAGAGGGCATGTTGACCTTTGGTGTTCAAATAGACCAAGCGCATGTCGAGGGAAATATTGAACAAGCTAAAAGGCACTATGTGCATGTTAACAGTATTATTACTTTTACAACTGCTAAGACTACTGTTTCTACTAATGGTAAGGATATTAAGGTGAAACTTTCAGTGAATGTTTCGGGGGATATTGAACTAGGCAAAATGTAAAATGTACATACTACTACAACTAATAACACTGCTACTACTACTGCTAATACAACTAGTACTACAGCTGCTATTGCTATTACGACGGCAACTTCTACAACTACTACTGCGACCACCACTACTAGTACCATTGAAGCTAAGGGTGTTACATGGAAACTTTCAGGAAATGTTGGAGAGGAAAGTAAACTAAATTGAAGAATCTTCTCAGAACAGCTTAGAGTATTAAGTTGAAACTTTCAGTGCATCTTCAGGTGATGGACTATTATAGAAAACAAGGGCCAAGAGCTCATATGGCACTTGGGACGAGATCGGAACCTTCAATTACACTTGGTACTAAAGTTATCGATTTCATTGTCCTAGCACGTCAAGAAGCACCGAACTCGCCAAAGCACTAGAAATCTTTCCAACTCCCCGAAGAGATCGGATCCGGTCCGCTTATTTCAATCACGTATCTACAATTTGTACTTATTCTAGAACTCCCCAAAGCAATAGAAATCCCCCCAATTCCACCAAACTGAACCGGATCCACTCCAATTATGTCAGTCATGTATCTAAGACTTTTTCATATTCTCCCCATCAAGTTTCATTCCGATCTCTCCACTCTAAGCGTTTTCCAAGATTTCCAATTTTCAAGATTTCTGTTCCTCCTTCCACCCGCCTATGTCCCTGGATCAATCCAAATTGAAAATGGCGCATCTGAGACACAAGATCTTTCTATATATCAAGTTACATTAAGATCCGATAACTCATTCGAAAGATATACATATCTCAGTTTCCACGATTTTCCTTCCCTCCAGTCCCCCCCCCAGATGGTCGAATTGGGGAAACGCCCTTCATCATGTCAATTTGTGCATGTCCCTGACACGCCTACCAATTTTCATCGTCATAGTACGTCCGGAACCACCGAACTCGCCAAGGCACTTGAAATCCCCTCAACTCCCCCAAAGAGAGCGGATCAGGTCGGGCTATGTCAATCACGTAACTAGGACTTGTGCTTATTCTTCCCACAAAGTTATATCTAGATCTCTCCACTCTAAGCGTTTCCCAAGGAGTCCGGTCTCCCCCACCAACTCCCCCAATGTCACTGGATCAGGTCAGAATTTAGAGTAGGAATTCTGATATACGATGTCCCTCAAAATATCCAATTTCATTAAGATTCGATTACCCATTCGTAAGTTAAAAATACATCATTTTTTCTAATTTTTCCGAATTACCATATTATTCCCCCCCCCAACTCCCCCAAAGAGAGCTAATCCGGTCCAGTTATATTAATCACGTATCTAAGACTTATGCTTATTCTTCCCACCAAGTTTCATCCCGATCTCTCCACTCTAAGCGTTTTCCAAGATTTCTGGTTTCCCCTTCAACTCCCACCAATGTCACCGGATCTGGTCAGAATTTAAAATAAAAGCTCTGAGACACAAGTTCCTTTTAAATATAAAATTTCATTAAAATCAGATTGCCTGTTTGTAAGTTAAAAATACCTCATGTTTTCTAATTTTTCCGAATTTACCGTCCCTCCACTCCCCCCAGATTTTCGAAAAGGGGATGCAACTATTTTTAATTTAATCTAGTCCGGTCCCAGATACGCCAGCCAACTTTCATCGTCTTAGCTTATCTGGAAGTGCCCAAACTAGCAAAACCAGGACCGACGGATAGAAAATGTGATCGCTATATGGCACTTGGCCGACTGGCAAGTGCCATAAAAACAAAAACATCTAAAGTATTCTTTTCTTTTCTAATGAAAAAGACTATTTCAATAAAAAACTAAGGGAAATTAATTTAAAAAAAAACCTTTCTCACAAAACAAGCTGTTAAAGAAAAGTGATGTGCTCCATTAAACTAAAAATAAGCGGGAATAAATTCAAATAATTTTCCATGTGTAAAACGGATACAAATAATCACCAATAAATAAATTAAACCCAACACGAACAGAAATTACAATAAATAGCTGATTCAAAATCAAAACATGGGGGTCTGACACACCTCATGCCCTCTGAAGACCATCTCATAATTTGCACTTTACTCAACAAAACACATTTTAAATATTTTCAATTTCTTAACGCAAATAAATCCAGTATTCAACTGTCTGTATTAAACCAATGTAAAAACGTATATTTAATTGTCAACCCACATTCATTTGTTTTTTATTTCCAGAAATCTTGGTCGCGATAGTGTTTTTTTATGAGAAATACAACCATTTAGCTCTAAACAAGAATTATTTTCAGTAAAGTGCATATTATGATCTGGTTGTCAAGAGGAATGGGTGGCATCAGCGCTACTTTCTTAGTTTCTGCTTGTTTTGAGTTTGAGTCGATTATCTATTGTTTTTTCTGTTCGTTTTGGGTTTCATTTATTTATTGATGGTGATCTGTGGTAGTTTTACGCTTGGAAAATTATTTGACTTTATTTTTGCTCGTCTTTCGTCTAACCTAGCCAATCCTGATCATTTTTAATGTTATAGATTCCTATTTTCTAGCATAGTTTTTCTTTATTTTTGTTATAACAAAAACCATGGCGCCAGGCTGCTAAAAACTTAGGCCCTTATATGCCACTTGTTGATCACTTATTTGGGTTTTCTCCAAGGAATTGTCTCTATTGAGCTTCCTTTGATAGGAATCAACAGACGGGTTTTCTTGGATAGTATCATAGTTGTTAAATGTGAGACATAGTAGTTGAATTTCCATTTTTAATTTGACAGGATTATTCATTTTAATGTCGTTTGAAAGTTCACTTATCACGTGACATTATTTTTGCTCGTTTTAGTTTTGACTGCAGCATTTATATTTCTTTTTTTTCTTTTTAGAAAATATCAAATTAAACAAGTAGCAACATAGGTTGAATTTTGCTTTACGTTCCAGTTAAAGCAGCAATAAAGTATAATGCCCGAGCCACGCCACAACAGGGTTGCCAGCTGGTGAAAATAAATCAATAGATTTTAGTGATATTTTGGTTGATTTATAGATTTTCTTCTATAATCTAGGGATTTATGTGCTGATTTAGTGATGTTTGTTTTTGGCAACATAAATATCCCTAGGGATGACAACCGGGTACCAAAGTCACATATACTGATAAAAACACAAGTTTTATGAATGCAAAAGGGTTTTTCTTCATTTTAGCGCCACGCTTGTATTTCAGAAGTGAAAAGTTAAAGTTAAAAGAAATTGTTTTAAAAAGCTGGCAACTGTACTAATTTGTATCAAACGGTTCTCTTACTAGTACTACTTTTTCTTAACATTCGTCAGATTTCTGTCACAGACAGAAAAAATGTTGTTCCAAGTTTCCCTTTTTTCTAGTCTCAAACAATTTTAGCTTAAATCTCTACCCTGATTAGTCAATCAAGCATTTTATGCTTGAAAGTTTAACAATGTACAAATAGATTTATTTATTAATTGAATTCATTTAATTACAAAATAATATGACATAACATTCATCCAAATGGCTATCCAAAGAAACACGTAAAAGCACTTGATACTGGGCGACCATATATTTGGTGGTGTAGTCGTTTGTAATTTTGACTTGACATACAAGTATGATTACAAGGTTTTAAAAGGTGGCCTTTTTTAAAGGTGGCCGTTTTAAAAGCAGTAAGGTTGATTATGTGTCAAGAAATAGAGAACAAAATTGATTTCAGACGAAACAGTGCACTTACTTGACTGTTTTTAAGAAAATTGTCATCATTTCGTTGAGGAAGAAATTTTTGAAGAGACCTTCCCCCCTTAAAATTTTTAGGGAGTTGACAGCTATAGCCTGAAATCGGTGGGAATAGCCAAAGTATTGCTTCCATGACATTTTTTTCGGTGAAGATAACCATAGGTAGCCACAGCACTTCATGGTACCCAGTAGCAGAAACATAGTCTTTTTTTACATTTTATTTTCCCAGGTTCGCTTTTTTAAAACCACATTTAAAGTGAACGCCCAAATAACGACGCAAAAAAATTCCTTTTGAAAGGAATCTTTAAAGTTTAATGTATGTTATCGCTTTAACCTTTTCCATCTCTTCAGTGTTGAAAAATGCTTCAAACTGGAATTGGAAGAGAGAGCCAGGGAATCGTTAATCTAACCTTGCCCAATGAAAATCATAGAGAACTTGTTCAAACCGGTTGTTTTAAACATAAACAGAAGGGTGCCTCTCTTAGACCGTAAAAATTTCTAGCCCTCAGGTGACAAAGCTTTCCTAAAAGTATTTTCTTGTAAAGCTATATTTTTAAAGAAGTCTTCTAGGTATTTCAATTTAATGTACTAAAATTTTGACGCTAAGACCTATAAATTGACAGGAAATTGTCGTAACAAGAACCAAGGACACCAAAAGAAAAGCGGTTGTTTACCTGACTCATTTTAGGTCTAATCATTCCGGAAAACCGCAATTTTCTCAAGTTTTCTACTGGCTTTCAAAATTACGGTGTTTTTAGGAAAATACTAAATTTCAATCAGTGTTGTCACTTTGAAACGTAGTAATAAATAGCTCAACTTATTAGTTAAATTCTGCAGCGGTTTCTTCTGTAAAATTTTAATATTAACGATCTGCTGATTCTTAAGGCCAACTACGCCTTCAAAGACAACCACAACTTCTTAAACTGTTTGTTTCCACATGTTTTAGCTTATTTTTTGTAGATTCCTTATACAAGTTTTTATTTTGTTTGGAGCCCTGCTATTAGCAAAACTACATAGTGGTATTTTATTAAATATAGGTATTTTTGATTCAAGATTGAATTTCTAATTATTCTGAACTTTGAAATATATATATATATATATATATATATATATATATATATATATATTCGAGAAATGTTGTCGCAGCGCCATTTATTTTGAATTGTGTTTCTAATTGAGCGGATTGTTTTAAAAATTAGCCACATGGTAAAGACGAATTCTATAATTGTTTAGTTCATTCAGGTTTTTTGCAATGTGTTAATATTTGTGATTTGGTAAATTTTATAATATTTAGTTTACCTATTGTTGCTAAAAAGAGGGATATATTAACAGGATAAGCTTGTTTTGGTTTTACTTGGTTGTTTTACATTTGCTGTTTTTATTTTTTTTTTCTTTCATAGGCATGTATTTTGGGGGTGATACCTGACACGGGGATGCCATGGATATTCTATGGTAGCCACAACACTGTGCTGGGTAGAGAATTTAAAGTGGCGAAACCCTATATAGGCCAGTGTATGCTCCTGATGAGCCCTTGTGTTGGGTTGTTGCCTCTGAATTATTTGTCTATATTATTTTTTCTATTGTTTGGTAAATGACGACTTATACTTATTGACGACATGACTGCCTGTCCATGGATTATTCTTTATGGTTGATTGTGTATGGCTATGCTGTTTGACCTATGTGATTGTATGGATGAGTAGGGTTAAGGCCTCATTCAAGTGCTGGTCTATATTAATCACTAATTTAGGAAAACAGTCTTCCTTTTCTCCTTCTGTCTTTTTTTTTTTTTGTGTTTGTGCTGTTGAATTGGTGATTTCTCTTTTCATGATATATATATATATATATATATATATATATATATATATATATATATATATATATATATATATATATATATATATATATATATATATATATGCGTGTGTGTGTATGTGTTTCTTTTAACATATTCAAACAATCAGATTTCATTTTCTCCTTTCTTGGTACTTCAGCAAAAATGAACGTCTCAGATATCAAATAGACTAATTTATCATAACACTAAAAGAGAAAAGAAAGCGTCCTAAGCCTCCGATTGTTACAACTTTATCAAATAAAGAAAAGCCTTTTATCCATCATTCATCCTAAATTGATCTAGCTTCCGTTCTCCTGTGTAGACCACACTCTATGTCTTTCATCGGAATTTCATCAATACAATAGCTGCTCTTTGAGTGTTTATCAGTCTCTTTGTTGTGTACAGCTTCGGGCCTTAGAGTAATCGAAAAGCGACCAGCTTCCCTCTCAATACTAAGGGAATAAAATTGAAAGCATTGGTTCCGTTTGTGGGAGACACTTCCCAAAGATTAAGTTTTAGCTGAAAGTAGTTTAGGTTCTAGAACGACTGAACCCATGGGATATACGCCCAAAACTAAGTGCCTGAAAGATATTAATGCAATTGAAAGTAGTAGAATAGTTTAACGGATAAGGCTCCAATACTGTAAAAATTATGTACAGAAACTGTCACAAATTTGAGTAACGTTACTACCCTCCATTCCTTCTCATGGACAGGAAGTCATTCGCACTTAAAAATAAAATATATTGTAAGCATTTCTCTTTTATGATCATACCGTTGAAAAGCCACACAATTTTTGAAACCTCCAAAAATCAGAATCATTATATATTAAAATCCGTTTACTATTGTTGAAACTCTCCAGCAATAAAATGAAAAAACAAGTTAATTCAATTGAAAGTAAGGAGCTGCATAAAACTTAAAACGGACAGAAATTAATCGATATATAAGGGGGACTATCCCTCCTAATATTTATAACGTTAGCCACAAATAGTTTAACGGATAAGGGTCCAACACTGTAGAAATCACGAACTCAAAATGTCACAAAATTGGAGTAACGTTACTACCCTCCATTCCTTCTCAAGGGCAGGAAGTCCTTCGCACTTAAAAGTATGAATAAGGATAAGACATTCATACTTTAAAATAAAATACATTGTAAGCATTTCTCTTTTATAATCATAATGCTGAAAAGCCACAAATTTTTGAGTCCTCCAAAAATCTTTAGAATCCGTCTACTTTTATTGAGTCTCTCCAGTAATAAATGGAAAAAAAAGTTAATTCAAATGAAGTAAGAAGCTGCATAAAACTTAAAACGGACAAAAAATATTCGATATATATGGGGGACTATCCCCTCCTCCATACCTCGTTCTTCACACAAAGGTTTTTAGTATCTTAAAAAAGCCACTTATTCTAATGAAACAACTTTTGTGTTTCAGGAGTCGTTCTTAAAAAATTGGGACACAAAGTCAAACTTTGATGTAAGAAGTGAATTGTTGAGGAGCGGCATCCCCCTCATATACGGGATAATTTCTATTTTTCAAGTTTAAATGTTGCTCCTTCCTTTCAGTTGGATAAAGCTTGTTTTTTTTTATTTAATTTCTTATCTTTTTTCGAATAATGCCAGGAAATCCACTTCCCCCTCCATGGAAAATTCACCCCACAAAAATTATTCCATGGAAAGTTCCTTTCTAGTAAATTCCCCCCCCCCCCCCTCCCAGAAAATTCTTCAAGGATAGTCTCATCTTGGAGGAGATTTGCCCCTGGAAAATTCTCTTTAACCTACTTTCATTTCATAAAATTCAATTTTTCATTTAAATTTTGATTTTTCAAAATATTTTGCTAAAGCTCCCCCTCCTTTGATATTTTTCCCTAGGAATTCCCAATAATATGAAGTTTCTCCTATGGAAAATTCCCGCATGGCAAAGCTTTCTGTAAAACATTTCCCCATTGATAATTTCTCCCTCGGAAAATTCCCCCATAGAGAACTTCTCACGTAGTAATCCCCCCAGGGACAAATCCCCCAGAGAATTCCCAAGGAAAAATTTCCTTTTGAACATTTCCTCGGAGCATCTCCTCATGTAAGTTTAAGTTGCAAAGAGAAAGTAAGACAAATATAAAGAATTTCGTGTAGGAATGCTGGCAAATTCCTCCATGTAAAATATTCCCGTGAATGTTCGCCCCTAGAAACTTGTCTTTTGGTAGAAAATTATTCCGATGGGTGATCCCCCGAAAATCCACCCCCCTCAAAAAATGGTTATATACTTCCCAATAACAAATACTGTATGCAAACCATGGACAAATTTCATAACTTACAGCCCTTTACCCACGTACTCTTGTTCATGTCATACCCAGAGGTATTGTAATTTTTCCTCTCAACTATGATGAAAAATGGCAATCTCAAAATTTGAGGGTTCGATTTTCTGGCGCTTCCCATCTTTTTTGAAAATAAGGTATATTTTCTCCTGCTTCTATATTTTAAAGCGTAGGCTAACCTTAAATTACCTAAATTTTGTATATTTGGAATCAGCATAAAAAGTAAATTCTTTTGATGTATCTCTTGATGTTAAAGTTTCGCTTTTAGGGTTTCTGTTCCTATTGGGCCGAGTCGCTCTTTACCTACAGCCTGTTATCAAGAACTGTTTGATACTGAGCACTATACCGAGTGAAAAAATAGTGAATTATAAAAAAAAAATATCAATTTGAATTAGAAGAGCCCAGTATCGCAAGGATATTTAGAATGTATAGCCTAATTATATGCACATCCAGTAGCCTCCCCTGCTTGGTAGAAACAGGGGCGTTTCTAATATTAATTGCTAATATTTTTTTGTGTTATGTTTCTTTTTATTACGATAATCTTGTTTTCATATTTAATCCAAGCAATTGTGCTACAAATTACAGTCAGACCTTAAAATAAATTAAGGAAAATGAATGTAATGTAAAATAATAGGATAAAATACTTCTTTAGAATTAATACGATAAAATACTCCTTTAGGAGTAATCACCGTAATTTTTATCCAGTGCTGTTCTTCCTAAGCCAAGAAATCGCGAATATCTGCAATTCGCTATTTTGCGATTTTGAGTTGGATTTTTTTTTCTGTAATTGCTTATTGAAAGAAGAAAATGTTGGTTTCACTTTTTTTACATATTATTCTCTTATTTTGGTACAACATATGAAATTACTTCAATTTGTTGAATAAAAGTGTAGTACAAGTAAGGAGAAACTTTTTTTATGAGAATAACAAGATTCTGTAAATTTTACTGTTTCATTTTTAAGGAGTAAAAATCATTTTAAAATTTCAGCAATTTCCATCAAATTCTCTACATATATATATGTATATATATATATATATATATATATATATATATATATATATATATATATATATATATATATATATATATATATATATATATATATATATATATATATATATATATATATATATATATATATATATATATATATATATATATATATATATATATATATGTCCGGTTAAAGCGTCAAAACCAATGCATATTCCCGATAGATATATATGTATATATATGTATATATATACATATATATATATATATATATATATATATATATATATATATATATATATATATATATATATATATATATATATATATATATATATACATATATATATATATATATATATATATATATATATATATATATATATATATATATATATATATATATATCTTTTTTCTAATCTTTAAATATTTTATTTTATCAATATTTTTGTACGTACTCATATGCACATGTACAAGTCATTCCCCAAAAATCCCCTTTTTTGTATGCAGTAAGTGCGTGGGCCCTCTAAGCATTATGCCAATAAGTGAATGCATTATGCGTTTCCGGATTTGCAACAAATTCTTGGAATCCTTTCCAAAGGGATCAAAAAAGGTTTTTCTCAGCTTTCCTAGCTTGTCTTGTTTAAATCTAAATTTCATATGAAGTGAGAGTAGATTTACATGAACTCTTAAGTTATTCCACGCTAACAAGGTGAACAGTTTGCCTTTAACATTTTAGTATTGTTTTGTATATGGTTTGAAGATGAACGGAATATTTGTGTTAACTTTTGCTGTTTTTCATGGTAAGGAAGAAGGTCATAACTACGAAGCAACTTACTAGGGTAGCACAGTAAAAAGAAACCTCTAACAGATTAAGAAATTTACAGATCAAACCGTCACTGTAGTTTATTCCTGATAACTGTACAGCTGTGAATATTGGTTGCAACGATATTCTATCTTCCGACTGCACACCTAAACCAGATTAAATGATTTACCGGCATTCAAAAGTGTGTCCTTCTGACGTATTTGATACATGACTTCCACTTTGCTCACTCAAATCACATAGATTCAAATTCACAGGAGAAGGTGTTTAGCCCTTGCCCCAAAGTTTATATTAAATATATCTTCTTATTATGTAATTCTTCGAAATTAGTATCCTCCCTCAGAGCCAAATTTTCTTTCAGGTGAGCACAAGCTGAAATCTCTTCACATCTTCTTATGTTTTTTACACACTTGTCAATACGGTCCGCTTATTTTTGTTGTCATTTAGTTATAGTATCCCCCACCCTTTCATTGTAAAAGTTCGTTAACACAGGGCTTTCGATGCATTTTAGTCTTTGTTTGGTGCAGGCTCGATTTTGGGAAATTCATAATAAAATAGTACGTCATTTGAACGTAAATCACGTGAAAAATTGGAAAATCTTGAAAGCCGTCCCTATTTCCATCACTCGTGTACTTTCTTTTTGTGTTAGCTAGGTTATTGTAGAATGATTTGTCCCCAACCACGCGTTGCATTCTCGACCGAAGGCAGTGAATCAGGTGGTCGGTACTTGCGCAACGCAGACCATTGGTCAGAATGTGTAAGACTTTTTTGTTATTTTATTTTTAGAGTTAAATATTACAGAAATCCTCCGTTTAAACATGCATTCACGTCTCGACTGATTCAAAGCATTTTTCTGTATTAATATAGCTGCCTCAGGAATATAATCAACAGTTTTCTGGGGTAGGGGGGGGGGGATTTGCCAAAACAGTTTGAACAGGCAAATAATTTGCTCACTAGTGGATGAAGGTAAAAGGTGTGTGGGGGTGGAGGTATTTGCTTACCCTGACCATTAATTGAAACAAGAAAGTAATTACTCTTAGTATGTATGAGATCTTAAAACGCATATTGTCTTATGGCTCTTTGAGTTGCATCTTTATTAGGCTAATTTGTTTTTGAAATTTGTTTTCGAATTTTGTTTTCGAAATTTAAACAAAAAAGCAAATCGTATCACATATCAGCACATGCAGCCTATGAGGAATAATGATATAAAAACATTCTATTTTTGGTTACAATTTATCTTGAATAGATCTAAGCCTTTAGCCCTCCCCCTGTCTTTAAAATACCCTCTTTAAAGTACCCCGACAAAAAAAAAACACCAGAAAATACCCCCCCCCCCCGTGGACAATATCACGGGATATTTTTACTAAGTAATTTTGACGATGCTTGACTCTTTGTCAAAACAATACTTTCTAAAGTAATAGAAAGTGTAAGGAGCCGGGTGTTGAGGAGGGACAGCCCATTTCACCTACGGAATAATTTATTTTTGTTTAATTTTTAATGTTGCTCCTTACTTTCAGTAAAAACAGCCTGTTTTTTTATTTATATAGCATAGACTACCTTATAAATGAAATATCGATTAACACTGAAAGTTGCAACTGCAGCAAAAGTTGAAGCATTTTGGCAAGATTTTATTTTTCATTTAAAGCACTAGTTTTGTAGAAACGCAAAAAAATGGGTATGATGAGCACTGAATTATTTACTTTCTCTTTCGACTAAAAGTTAGGGCGATGGCTCAATACTTTGAATAATTTTAATGTTCTACTATATAAAAATTGCAAAAAAAATGTTTTGCTTTATATTTATGAATTACTGAATCAATACCTGTGAATTTTTTCCCAGCTTACCCGCTCTTCTCTAGGCGTAAGAAGAGGGGTGTGGAGTAAGCCTTTATTTATCAAAGAAAAATTTGAGAATGTGATTTATTCTTCTTTAAGTTTTTCAAGTTTCTTAGGATATTAAATTAGAATATATGCCCCTTGGTTACATAAAATTTACACCTTTCTTTGTATATTCCTCTTTTGCTTCATTGTGCATTGGAGCAACTCTAGTACTTTCGAAGATTTTGTTTTGTTTTAATCGCCTCCGGTGATATGTCACTTAGTAACAGTAGGAGATAGTAGTTTGAAACTTTTTCTGAAATAAGGTCTGTGAAACACAGAAGAAAATGCTTTGAATGTTGCAAACTTTTTAGTAGCTATACATAAAACCCCATTTCTATAATCTCCTAAAATAGAAAATAAAACGAGGCTGTCCTAGATTCAACTGGAAACTTTCAAAGAAGCTTGCAATATCAGACTTGCACCATATAGAGGAGTCCAAACACAATCCAACTGCTAAAAAGAGGAAGAATTTGTCAGATTTTTCATATCGACATATACCAGAGGAGACTTTCTGTTGTAAACCACTGTTATTTGGAAGCAAAATTAAATTCCCTAGTTATGTCCTTTGCAATTTTTGCCTTTTTTTTCTTAGAAGAAGGGGTTTGTGAGGTCTCGCCATCGTGACATTTACTTAGAAAAGTTGTCAGATTTTAAGCTTCGTTGAACTTGACGGGTAGGTTAGTAAAAGCTAGTTTCCTACATGTGCCTGACCTGATTCTGTGCATTTAATAGTGAAGTAGGCGGTCTAAACTTCTAAATTAAGAATATTTACCAGAGCCTGGTATATATGTTTTAAGCCTTTTCAGGCTTAAAAAAATTTTTAGCGGAAAACGATAATTATCTTTAATATTTTGAGTAGTCTTGCTTGGGAGTCATTATGACCTCTAATGGGTCTTACATATATTTACGTCTTTACGCAGTACCTGGCACACAAGGGGACAACGATGCCCTCGACGATGACCTCTCCAGTTTTTTAGACCTAAGATCTTGAAGGGGCGGCCTCCACAGCGCAATATTTTTTCGAGATAACATCTAAGTATCAGTCTGTACCACTCGTGTCATCCGACAGGAAAGATACCAAATGTCGTGGGGTAGGTGGTTTTCACCCATTCCCACAATATGTCCCAATAAGCTAATTCAACAGCTGTTTATTTTATTTAGTGGCTTTTTTGTCTTTTCCCATGTTAAGGCCTTGGTGATCTTGTCTGTCCAATGAATATCAAGCATGAGTCTGAGACATTTTTTTGTAAACCCCTTCATTAATTTTTTCAAGCTGCCTAGTCAACGCCCACGATTGCATCCGTAGACCTTGCGCAGAGAAAATACTTCTATTAAAGAGCTAGGGCTTCTATTAAAGAGCTATTAAGAGCTTCTATTAAAGAGCTAAGACGTTTCAAGCGCAAATAATAAGTTTGTTATTTTAAGAAAATAAGTGTTATTTTATGCTCAAGCCTCCAATAAGATTTAATTTTGCTTCCAAGACGTTTAAACTTTTAAACTCCTCGGAAATATCAGCACCAATTTTAAGAGTTGGGGGGAATTTTAAGATAGAACAGTTTTAAAGCCCTAATACCGCAAAGTTCTTCATAGCAAACCTTTATAAACAGACTCGATCACCGTTAAAAAGTACCAAAGAAACCGTTAAAAGAACACCAAAGAAAGCAACGATAATCTTCCGACAGATTCTTCAATTTTTCTCTCAAACTGAATATCAAATAAGCAACAGATAAACCCTGCCTTAAACAGTACTATTCAACTCCTTATTGCATCAATCGTCGACTGAATGCGGCTCAGCAGCACTTGATAGAGGACTATTCCTCCTACCCCACAAGTTATTACAGTCGACTTATCTGCAATTTTGAAATAGCTTCACTATCAAGATGGATGTTTATCCTTAGAAGTCCTAATTCAATCTAGGATGTTTAATAGTCAATTTTTAATCAAAATCAAGTAGTTGCAGGCATCAAGCCATGGCTAATTTTAGAAAAAGCCAAGGCAGATAGTCTAGGTGAGAGACAAATCTAACATAAACCCTTTTTAGGATTGTATAAAAATTAAGTCATGTCACTTGTTGATAGATAAGTCTATCATCCATCTGTCCATACATCACTGCTTAGGGAAGAACTAAGGTAGATAGTCATAGCACTAAGGGGTGAAAATATCGGATTGATTTTGGGTTGACGTGTGACGGACAATGTCCACTGAACTTGTATGGTGAATGAGGGACTGAATTTGCTGGGACTCAAAGGCGAACAAGTGACCGAAGTCTAATAGGCTTAAAATTAACTAAATCAATTAGTTGCGGACATCAAGCCATGGCTAATTGTGGATAAAGGCAAGACAGATAGTCCGGGTGAGAGGCAAATTTGGCATTAGCCTTTTCAGGATTTCATAAAAATGATGTTAATTCACTTGTTGTGATTTTGGGTTGACGTGTGATGGACAACGTCCACTGAACTTGTATGTCAAATGAGGTACTGAATTTGCTTGGACTCAAAGGCGAACAAGTGACCAGAGTCTAATAGGCTTAAAATCAACTAAATCAATTAGCTTCGGAAATCAATCCATGGCTAATTATGGATAAAGTCAAGACAGATAGTTCGGGTGAGAGGTAAATCTGGCATAAGCCTTTTTCAGGATTTCATAAAAATGATGTTATTCCACTTGTTGATAGACAAGTCTATCATTCATCCGTCAGTCCTTCATTTCTTAAGGTAGAACTAAGGAGCATAGTGCTTAGGGAGATTAAGACCAAGCAGTGAGTCCAAGCAAATTCAGTCCCCCATTTTGCATACAAATCCAGCAGACATTGTCTGTCACACGTCAACCCAAAATCAATCCGAACTTTCATCCTCTAGTTCTATGACTATCTACCTTAGTTCTGCCCAAGAAAATGATGTGTGGACAGATGGATGATGGACTTATATATCAACAAGTGAAATGACATCATTTTTATGCAATCCTATAAAGGAATTATGCCGGATTTACCTCTCACCCGCACTATCTGTCTTGGATTTTTCTACAATTAGCCATGGCTTGATGCCTATAATTCCTTGATTTTAATTAAAAATTAACAGAAAACTTAATTAAAATGAAAAGAAAGTAGTCGTGGGCATCAAGCCATGGCTAATTATAGAAAAATCCAAGACAGATAGCCGAGTGACAGGCAAACCTGGCACAACCCCTTTTTAGGATTATGTAAAAATGATGTTATTTTACTTGTTGATAGACGAGTCCATCATCCATCCGTCCATACATCAGTCCTTAGGGTAGAACTAAGATAGACAGGCATAGATTTTAATAAAACACTTGATTTTGATTAAAATCATGGAGTTGCGAGAATCAAGCCATGACTAATTTTAGAAAAAGGCAAGACCGATAGTCCGGGTGAGATACGAATCTGATCGGCAGCCATACGTGGGATGAGGTGTGTGTTTACTATAGGTCACACTATAGATTCTCTTGAAATACAGATTCTATGCTAAGAAGAGTTGAAAAATTGAAATAAAAAAGCTTATTTTACTGGGGATTTAGAGCAGATTTGTTTTGTCGTTGTTGTTTTTTTCAGTCAGATAAGCTTTTGAGTCTATATATCGTTATACTCTCATAGTGCTCAACACTAGGAAAAAAAATGCATATACATATATGCATAAGAAGTTAAGAATATGGCGTTGAACTTTACAGTCCCTACCGGTGACGCTAACCTCAGTTTAATGGTTTAAACCTCAGCAACCACCAGTGCCATGAGGGGCTGAGGGCCAAGGTTTGATTAGAGAAACTTTGAAGCCAAATAACTTTAACTTACTTAAACTCAACTAGTATTTCTTTTGCAGGAGTTATTAGCCAGCCTCCTTCAGCTTTGCAGCAAGAAGTAAATGAAGGTGATCACGCTAATTTTGACCGTCAAAATTTGCCTTTAACATCCCACCAGGCCTCGCATATGAGCCAGTCACTACATGGCGGAAGTGAACATCATCATCATCACGCAGCTCCACCACCAACCGAGGCTGAGCTGGCAAACCCTATGGAACTACCAATGACAGGGCAAAATCAATCAAATCATAGTGGAAATGGGCATGAACATCATCATCAAGCAGCTTCAGCAGCATCAACACATGGATCATCAAACCAGGTCATACATCCAATGACGCAACAGAATCAACCACCCCATGGTGTAATGGGACACAACAATCATCATGCAGCTCCAGCACCGTTAAAACCTCAGTTCTCTAGCCAAATAGCGCTACCAATGACAGGGCATAGCCATACTTCTTGCACTTTGCCGGATTCTCGGATACTTGACTGCAGTGCTTCGAGTCCAGAAACATTTTCTTGTAGTGTTTCAAATAAAACAGCATTGACAGGATCTTCCTCCAGTTTTACGCCACGTAAGTGAACTTATTTTAGTGTAAGGGTACATAATTATTTCTGGACAAAATAATGTATTTTAGGGCATAGTTTTATTATGATTTTAGATAAAAAAAATAATCCAAATTCTTTCTACATTTTTAGATAGTACTTAAAAAGTCAAATTAAACAGGGCTTAAAACTGTGTAGCTGAGAGTGTTTGGAAGTTGAAATAGTTAAAAAAAAATTTAAGTTATTAGAATCACAAGTGTTTTGTAAGAAATTGTAAGTGCATAGAAATTTTGTTTCTCACACTTTTTTCTAAATCAGAGGCAACTAGGTTATCATAGATTTCGCCAGAACACTTTGTATGAAAGGGTGGTTGCAGACACTTGGGAGGGGATTTGCTTGACTTGAAACTAAAAGTTAAAGTACAGTTTTGAGATTCAGAAATGATCAGAGACCCACTGGATCCCCTTTTCAAGTATTTTGTTCCCCACCCCCAAAGAAAAAAACAAAAAAAATTAACAAGACATACAATCGAAATTAGAGATAAAAAATTTTTCTAAAAGTTGAAATTTTATGTAGATATCCCTCTGGGGATGACAAGACCCCTACAGTCCACGGTACTGTAGTTACAATACAATTGTTGTAGTAAAAACAATTGCTAGTTTTTTACAAATTGGTTTTATAGTGGGAAAAGGAGAGCATGTTTGTTCTTGGGTGCACGCTTGGCTTGAAACTTCTATCTACCATCCTTTGGGCCAATGGGATCCTATAATTTGGTGGGTGACTTGAGAAGGTGCTTGGTGGCCAAGAAATTGGTTAAAAGAACCTCTTTTGTTTGAGAATTTAGCCCGAAGTCTTTGGGCTAAGAGTGTTGTTAAAAGCCTTTGTTTTCGGGTGGACTTTGAACTTTGAAGAATCGTTGTCTGGGCAAAGAAGACCATATATTTTGTTTTTTCTTTTGGAAGGAGAGTGTCAGGGGGCTCTGGAATTGAATAAAAGCCCTTTTGAGTTCAGAACTTGCAACCACCTATCACCGTGGCAACAGTAATCTAAGCATAATAAAATTCAGTTTGGTGGTATGGTCCCTCAAAACAGAGGCCAAACCTTTCATTTCTGGTCAGGTCTAAATTTAAGTTCTAAAGTTTTTCGGCAAAGAGGGCCTTGGAGCACAAGAAAAATTACAGAAAAGTAGTTGGATACCCCGAAAGAGCTGAAAAAGGACCAAAACTCCTTTTTTTGCGATTAGATTAATATCTGAAGCTAAATTTCCAGGACAAGTGGACGGTGATGTTCAGGGAAAATTTTAGTTGTAATGGGGCCCAAGAAAGTGCCAAAATACTTTTTCCCGGGTGAATACAGCTACACACGTCCCAGCGTTATTGTCTAGACTGTGAGGATCACACATTTTTTTTTCTTTTTTTTTTGGACGGGAGAGAGTTTAAGACACCCAGAAATGGATCAAATAACTATTTGTCTCCGATTAGTTTGAACGTAACTCGTAACTTTTTGGGTCAAGAGGAACCGAAAAAAAAGGCTATTTCTCTCCCAGAAAAGGACAAAAAAGAATTTCTGAATACAGATTTCGGAAACACAAGTATTTCCCAGTCAGCCATAGATTTACATACAGACAGAGCCAAAAAAATTTAATCAATAACGAAACATCTGGGAAGACTTTATGTTTTATCTATTTGTGCCGTCAAATATACGCATAGACTTCCTCTTAATATCCTATGCCAACCCATAAGCGCAATTTCAGCATTTCAATTAAGAGGGCAGGAGAGGGTCCACAACCGACGGGCATAGGGGTATGGACCACCCTTCAGGAAAACAGGGGTTTCCTGTCGCCCTTCCCCTGGAAATTTGTTAAAAACAAAAGCAAAACACAAGCGTATAGTAAACATGTTTTTAATCTGTCTGATAACTTATTTTTGGAAATTGTTCATAATGGATAACGAATACCAAACGATAAAGAAGTAAAGGAGGTGTGGGTTCTATGTATTCAACTGCACATTTCTTTTTCAAGCAATAACGAAGAAATGTTACTATTTATCAAACACCCTACTCGGTATATTAGAAAACAAAAAAACAATACGTAATAAACAGTCCAAAAACATGAAGCAAACATAAAATTAAGGTGGCAGGCCTACTTCCGTGCCTATCTGGCTCTTCGTCAGAATTCAGACTCTTCGTCAGAATTTTGGTGCCCAGCATGCGTGGCACGTCTCTGTTTTTGTACATTTACAATATGTGCCTATTTGTACCTGACAACACATAACCAGGCAAAAATTCAACCTGGCAAGACATAAACCAGTTTCTCAACAAACATTATCTATGGGTCTACTTAATAGATTTTCATATTTCCCAAATTATTCGATGGGGGAGTGCAGAACAACCCAATTGCCCCTTCCGATTAAATCCATTTCCTCCAAAGGTTGAAATTAAGCCAGTGCGGTAGCAACAGAAATGTATACATCGTTTGGGCTGATGGTTCAACTTGATATACGCAGAAAAAACAAAATATAGTCCGAATGTATATAGTAAAATGTCAATCATTATAACATATACTCAAGTTCTGAGATATATTCACCTATTTTCAAACAGTTCGTGGTAACGAACTGTAAGTAAGGAGCGACTCGACTCAATTGTAACCAAAAATCTGAAAAACAGAATTTTAGTAACAGTAGATACATCATAACAATCAGCTTATTGTGTTACAAAAGATAAAAAAGTATCGGATGAAAATTTGAGATAGCCATTTTGTTCAGTATAGTTGAAAGTTCAAACAATTATGTCTTTAGGTGTAAAATGACCACCCAAAGTCCATGTGGAGAGGTCTGTAAGATATGAAATTCGCCCATTGTTTACGCATAGAATTTGTTATTGAGCAGTATACAGACATATGGGGGGGTGTACAGTTTTACTTGGGGTGGATTTCTATAGGGGAATCTTTCTTGGGAGGGAAACTCCTGGGAGAGGTGAATACTTCATGAGTAATGCTACACCGGGGGGATTTGAGAGAATTACTATTCGAATTTCTTTTTAATTGTCTTACATTCTCTTTGTCAAATTTTCATGTAAAGATGTTCAGGGAGACTTATCCAGGGACTTTTTCTTGCATCGTTTGATTTCCTGGAAATAATTTCCAAGAAAGTGGGTATTTCTGGAGTAATTGAGAAACCGATTAGAGATTAAAGTCATATTCAAGTGAAAGAATGCTAAGGAGGATTATTTAGGCTTAGTCGTCCTTCAGCAAATTTACATGGAGAGGGATTCTCAACGTGATTGAAAGTGTCTGGAGGGAATTTAACGAGGGGGTGGTGCACTTTACGTTGAATGAAATTTCTACAGAGGAGTTTTCTGTTAGTGGTCGGGGTATATTTAACAGAGGGTGAGCCAGATTTAACGTCATTGTTTGAAAAACGAAAAAAAAATACTCCATATTTGAAGGGTTGCCCCAACCTCAATACCTTGCTCTTTACGCTAAAGTTTGACGATTTGTCCCAGTTTTTTAAAAGCGTCTACTGAAACACGCAGGCCATTTAATTAGAATAGGAAGCTTATTTAAAACTGCTAACAGATTTAGCGTAAAGAGTGAGGTATAACTATTGAGAAAGGGGTAACCTTCATATACGGAAAAAATCTGCAAAAATTAATGTGCAAATTTTGTTTAAATTTTTCATGTAAAGTGAGCCAAATTAAAACCTCCATCAGCTAAAAAATATTCAGAATTTATATACAAATAGTTTTTTAATTGAAAGTAAGGAGCGACGTTAAAACTTAAAACGAATAGTAATTATTCCGTATGTGAAACGGGCTGTCCCCTCCTTGACACCTCGCCCTTTACGCTAAAGTTTTTGTTGTTTTAAAAAGTAGAGTTGTGACAAAGAGTCAAAATTTAGCCCAAAGAATGAAGTGTTGAGAAGGGGATATCCCCTTTCATATACGAAATAATTTCTATTCGTTTTAAGTTTTAATGTCGCTCCTTACTTTCAGTTAAAAAACGTTCTTTTTTATTTTTTTATATATACCTTGATTGTACAAATGATTACCAACTGTATCATTTGTTATCGGAGTGCTAATGCTGACTAAAGGAGAAAATGGCCAAAGATATGCTTTCCTATTTCCTTGAGTTCATAACTAGAAACGCCAAAATTCTTTACTAATATAAGGAAGGCTGCGCTCATTTACATTTAAGCAAAAGAATTTTGTTTTCTTTCCTTAGTAACTAGAGCAAGGAAACAGCTGAAGACTCTATTTCAACTTCCTATCCCTTATTAAATATAATCTTGTCTTAGAAAAGCTTGAAGCAGATTAGAGACTTCGCCTAATTTCAGCTTTGTCTTAGAAAATTGAGGTTACTCCATAAATAATGCTGACTAATTCTCATTTGAATTTTAGGCCAGTGCGTGCTTCAAATTGCTAAGCTCTAGTCTCAAGCACGTTTTGTTCATGAGACAAATAATTTTGAATGGGATTAGAATTTTGAAATCGCCCTATTTTTTTTCGGCGCAACAACACTGGTTACCGTATTTAAGATTAAAAAGAAAGAGTTGTTTTTTTTAAATGAAAGTAAAGAGCGACATTAATGATATGAAATCATTCCGTATAGTAACGGGGCTGACCTCTCCTGAATCCCTGCTCTTTACTCTAAAGTTTGATATTGCATTAAAAAAACACTTTTTCCACCTAAACGTCCGTTGTGTTTGAATTGCTGGTCTTAAAGAATTGGAACACAAACTCAAACTTTAGTGTTAAGAGCAAGGGACTGAACAGGGTATAACCCTTTATGGAGTAAATAATTTCTTCTCGTTTTAAGTTTAATCTTTTTCTTTGGATTCGTTTCAAAAATTTGATCTCTGTTCGTTTTAATAGCAGGCTCATGGCTACTCTAAATGTGAGGAGGGCTACCACTCCCTCAATTAAAGCTCTTTAAATGAAATTTAGCTTTTGCACAGCAGTATTTCAAGAAAAATAGCTCGTTTGTTGTATTTAATTTCCGAATTAAGTACAATTATCCAAAATAAACCATAGTCTGTAATATAGGAAGAGTTTTCGCCCCCCAAGGAACTCATCCAGAGTCCGTAATCATCTGAAAATTAATCTATTACAAACAGCAAAGGAGAAATTTCACAAATCTAGAAATCGCCCTTAGGTTTTCATACATATTTAATTTCATTCCATAATTTCAATCAAGATCGCACCCTTTCTGGGGGATCTTCATTCTCATTTTTAAAATTATGCAAACTTTTATGTATTATGAAATTTTAATGAACAACTTTAAAAAAACATTCCATATACTAGGAATCAGTGTGAATGATAGATTTCGTTGTTGCACATATTGCAATCAAAGCTTCGTTTTTAGAGGTTTGATTTCATAATCAAACCTCGTTGCTCTTTACCTACAATTTGTTGCTACGAGTCTGATCCAAAGCTCTCTTAAATGTGAAGATTCTCTTAGACCGAAGCTCTGTGAATGCACGTGTTGCTATCAAAACTGTTCTTTTTAGAGTTCTGGTTACTATGAGTATGAGTGACTCTTACTAACAGCCTGTAATTCGCTGTCACGAACTCGTTTAAACGCAGATGCTTATATTATAAAAATATAAAAAGGACTGTATGTTTCCATTTAAACGTAGATAGTAGTATATCCTCCTCAGCTCCCAGATTTCACAACTTGCTAAGATTGGGCAAGAAGGGCACTATAAGGTACCCTAAAAGAATGCTGGTTGTGTCTACTGAGAGCTTTTATCCATATCGATTCCTGATTCCCTTTGTCCATAATTTATTTTCCTTTTGCAATATTTTTTTAATCCTCCATAATTTAAATAGGGATAGCCTCCTTACACCCTTGCTACCTCCATCCTCTATCAAATAGGGACTGCTTTGTTTCAGCTGTAGGCTGCGTAGGGTAGTAATCTATTTTTTACCATCCTTCTCAGCTCCCAGACTTCACAACTTGCTAAGGCTGGGCAAGAAAAGCATCATAAGGTACCCCAAAAGGATGCTGGGTGTGTCTACTTCGAGCTTTTATCCATATCGATTCTTAATTCCCTTTGTCCATAATTTATTTTCCTCTTGCAATCTTTTTTTCACCTCCGTAATTTAAATAAGGAATGCCTCCTTATACCCTTGCTACCTCCATCTTCTATCAAACAGGGACTGCTTTGTTTCAGCTGTACGCCACGTAGGGTAGCAATCTATCTTTCAACATCCTACTTAGCTCCCAGCTTTCACAACTTGCTAAGATTG